>NC_046658.1:112960687-112965427 GCF_010883055.1 Belonocnema kinseyi | reverse complement strand
ATACAATTTCTTTCTTCAAATAACTAATGGTGGATTAAATCAATTAACTTGGAGATTCATCCGGAAATAGACGTTAAAAATAGTTAGAAAAATAAATCAGAGGTAAAAACTACAAATGTATTTTCAGATTTAAAAAATCCGTCCTCAAAGAAAGTGTTTCAGTCTCTAGGATCATCTATTTTATAGTGACAGATGACAATGAAGAAAAAAAGTATATCCCATTTTTTTTATTGCATCAGCTATTTTGAGTCACAGCAGGCGATTTAAGGGTAGTATGGGATCAACAGAGAAATTTAGATGAAGGTTACTTTGTCAAGGGGGTATAGTGCCGATGAAGGACCTAAAAGGGTAGAAGGAGGAGGGTTAATACGGTGCAAGAGAATTAACAGGGATATGCTTTGAAACCTAAAATTCAAATTCACCAACACCCTCTACATCTCACATCAACCCTACAATATTTACGACTCTAAGGTTTCCTATATCTATGGGTTTCAAAATGTTGTGAGCAATTTAAATTAAACTAAACGTCCGAACCAAAAACCAAAAACACTTTTGGGCTCGCATGGATTCGTTAAACCATTTTATAAAATATTATTTACATTATTGATTAGTGTTCTGCAATTGATGTAAACAAACTAAGCGTCCGATCAAAAACCCAAAAAGACCACCTTGTTTAAAAAATGGATACAAAAAAAAGCCTTCCGGATATTTCGGATAAAAATCAAAAGTTTGAAACCCATAAATATAGAAAACTTCACGGGTTGTCATTATTTGCTTTTCTTTATTCCTTCCTGTCCCCAACAAATGATTATCATGCTTATGCAGGATGCTTATATTTCAAAATTATTTAGGGCTGAGTGAACCCTGAAAAGTTTGTTTGGAAAACGTTATTAAATTCCAAGAAAGTGAATGGAGAATTTTTTTTCTGTAGATGCATATAGGGAGAATTTTTTATTCATGGAGCGCAAGTATTTTTCCAATTTGAATGGGAATGAAAAATAAAATTTTTAATTTAAAAATAAAATGATCATTCTTTTTCTAGCTATTGAATTTCTGAATTGATACAAGAAAAACTTCGATAAAAAATATTACTTAGTTTTACGAGAATCAAGGGGAAGTTGTTTTTGTTTCTGAGGCACGTTTTGTCAAACTCTCTTATGTTTCAGAAATGTTATATAGACCAAATAATTATAAGAATGTTTTGAAGTCAAAATCACTCATAGTAAAGAATAAAGCAATTTTTTATAACAACATTTGATCGTCGATGCCACCTGAAGAAATTTCTAGCATTAAATTAGCAATTCTTAATAAAATGTGCAATTAACGAAATCCAAAAAAATTATTAACATAATATAAGTGATAAAGGAAACATCTGGAACATGATATGAAAGCTTCCAGCGTAACCCATCTACCTATATTAAAAGGAATTCTTTAATGAGTCATAACAGAAAGGAATGACTAAGCTCTTCTGCTTCGATCAGATTTGAAATCTTGATTCGCATCTCGAGAATTCGGGTCCAGTGTGAATTAAATCGCTTTCAGGAATATGTGTTAATTATTTCAGCGCAGAATTATTTTTAAAATATGCGAAATAAAGAAGGTTAATTATTTCATTTTTTCTAATTGGAATTTTTCTTCTTTTAGGCTTTGCACATTATTAATTCATACAATATTTAAATGATCAAACTTCAAATCTAAGAATTAGGAGTTTAATTTACGAATGTCTATTTATTAGATTCATATAAACCAAAATGAGCTCTAAAAAGTAATTTTTATCTCATAAACTTTCATGTTTCTACAAGCGTCTGCCTATTTATTTTTAATAGAAGAAGGGACCGTTTAAAATTTTTTGCAAAAGATGTATTTATTTTCTTATTTGGTTTTTTAAAAACTTCTCTAGAATAGTTATTTGTATCCAGTAGTATTTGTTTGAAAGGAAAAGCAGTTCAAAGGTGGATAACATTCACCCCATCTGGTAGGATGGCACACATCCGAGAACGACTGCTGTGGGACAAACATTACTTAACTTTGGTGATCGAGCTGTAAGCCTTAAACAATTCCATATATCTCAGGACAAATGAGTTTAAAAAAATTATATATAGTGACATAATTGCATGACTAGATTAGTGTTAACCATTTCGATCTATATTTCTCTCTCACCCAACGACGGTTATACGCAAACCACATATCCAATTACTATTGCTCATTTCGATAACCAACCATCCAAACAACCCTTTATAGCAAATCCGCCTCGCTCGTAAATTCGTCAACAAAATACTCTCTCATATGATGAGATTGTTCCATTAGACACGCCTGGGACTTGTTCTTAAATTTTACGAACCGCAACTGTGGTCATTTTCTGGTTACTTGATTCAAATCCTATAAAGTTTAGAAGAAAAGTCGGCGCCAAACTCCTCAGCAAAAACGAGGTAGAACTTCCGAGATCGATATCTCACGGTTTTAACTTCCCACTTTTTAAAATTAAATAAAACTACTGATTTTGATAATTATATATGTTTAATTACATTTGTAAAACCGTATCTGGATTGAAGATTTTTTTTATTAATGAAAATTTCGATGTTAAAACGATTACTTCGGCCAAATAATTTTTCAACAAGAAAAAATCTATGTTGGCCCGGATTTGAAACAGAAATACCACCATCTATGAGTGGACGGTTGCCTCAGTTGCATAATTGATTAATGCTCCACTCGCGGATGGTGGTGTTCCTGGTTCAAATGTGGGCCGAGCGAGATTTTTTCTTGTTCTTCAAAAAGTATTTTTCCGATTTAATCGTTTTAACATCAAAATTTGTATTAATTGAAAAATGTTTAGACTTGGAAGTTAAAATCTTTGAATGGTAATATCATTTCTGTTTAATTAATTGCATTAAAAAACCATTTTTATACTTCAAAGCAGGGCCTAAAACTGTGTGCAACTCAACACACTTTGTGCATTTTTTTTAAATTCCTGGTTCTAAATTGAAAAACGTTCAATAGAGAATTTTCTGTTTGAACAAAAAACTTCCGCAGAATACAGAATTCTTGATTTCGAAAAATAAATTTTCTTCGAAAACTGCTGACCATGACGCATAATTATACAGAATATAAAAGATCCGAATTTATTAAAATAAGTATCTTTTGTCGATAATTTTAAATCTAAATTTTACTGCGAACTGCTTAAAATGAATTTTATTTTTAAAATCATAAAAATAATATAAATGTGTATAAGAAACCTCTTAGTAAGTGGATTAGATGATTAACGCTTTCTTTATTACCAGTTTCTTTGCATATCTCTTTTAGTAAACATAATTTTGTTTAAGCTTATGAATAAATATTACTTATTTTAATCAGCCACATCTTTTATGTTCTTTATCATTTTTCTTTATGATCTACCTTTTTCGAGAAAAAATAATTTTTCTGTTGAAAAAAGATCAATTTTATTTCTCCTCACACGTGATTAATTTTTGGCCCACCGAAAAGAAATAAAAAAATCGAAAAAGCAAGTTGAGATTCGAGCTTCTTTTTTTACACCCCTGCTGTATAATATATTTAATACGAAGTATGCTGAAATTTTATGTTTATAAAATAACAAATATATCATTTTTACAATCAAAAATTACTGTAGGGCCATCCATTTTATATCGCCAATGTCGGTTGTGGCTGACTTTTAAAATGTTTGATATTTAAATATGATAATTATCAATGTTTTTGGAACTCATTGGTCACATGAATTTATTAAACTACTATATAACGTGAGCAGAAGTAACTATCATATGAAATACTGAAAAAAATTTACTATAAAAATAACTAGAACAAACAATTTTCAACATTTTCGAAGCGATATTAAAATAGTAGTGATTGATTTTCTAAATTAAAATATGCTTCATAAGATTCCTTTTTTATCAAACTTATTTGCATTTGAGCCCTTTCTCAATTTTCGATGCTAAACTATTCAAAATTGTACTTTAACATTCTTCACATTGAAGGCTTTCTTCATCTTGGAAGATGAATATCTTTTAGTGGTAAAAATAAGAAAATCTAAGATTTAAAGTTATGTTTATGAGTTCTTTATTTAATCACTCTGAAAATTTGGCTTGCTTCTAATATCTTTTCTATTGAATTAGAAATTTTGAAAATAGCTCAAAATATTTCTATTCTGAGATTTGGTTGAATGAGGTATCAAATAAGGTTGAATATGTTTTTGTGATTCGACTGCAAGAAATTAATCTTTCGAAATACAGTCCGACTTAGATTTGAAGCTCTAGGATTGGAACCATCCAAGAATTGGTGCTACACTGCGGGTACCGGTAAGAGCAGCTCCGGGAGGATGAGTGATACTCATTCAGGCGTGACAGAACAGGAGCGTAGCGGTAAGGCGCTTTACCCTAACGATCTAGCTGGGTAACTGCGTCACGACTTTGCGTCAGTTCACTGTCAAGCGGAAAGCACATACGTTTGCATAGCGAATAAGCACGACAACGACCTTGCATTAACCAGCAGTGGCGCTCCGATGTCTGAAGCCCACTGAAACGATCAGATCTTTTGGATCATTTCGTGCGATCGAATGAAACTGTCTCTGACCTTGACAACATCTTCATCTCACACACGAACTATTGGGTATCTCGTAGTTATTGCAGCAATGTTAATACCAGGTGTATACATATGAAACCGGTATTGCCATCTAGCGGCCAGTAGGCACACTTGTAGGCACTGTCGGAACTTACCATTTGTGCTAATTGG
>NC_046658.1:112946197-112960587 GCF_010883055.1 Belonocnema kinseyi | reverse complement strand
ATTTTTTATTTATTATTATGTATGGTTTGTTGTTTATTGTTTATTGTTCAGAGCTAATAGAGAATTTTTATATAGTTCAATAGATTCATGATTTTTCCTCTCATAAACATTAAACAATTTCACAAATCTGTATCGGATCAACAGTAGTTTTTGTGATACTAAGTGATATACTTGGATGATTAATATTTCTAAATTTTTTTAAGATTCTTGTTTAAAATTTTGCCAACATTTTATCTGGACTTTTCTTGTTTAATCCCCTTCTTTAATCAGAATCTAATTTTTACAAGATGGAACTTTTGTAACTGTTAATGAAACATCCATTAATTATTATAACGTATGCTTACTTTCATTTTTTTTATAATTTACAAGAATGTAAATAAAAATTTAGAATTAAGATTTATATTTGGACTGAAGGTTCAGCGACATTAAAAAACTGATAAGATTCATAAATCTGTCCAACCAACCTCAGACTATTCACAGATTTTTACAGTTTGCAATGAAAAAGAAAAAACAGATTTCACGGCTATACCTACCTCATATTTTTAATTACACTCTCATTATTTATCACTAAAAATAATATAAATGTGAAAAAACGAAGAGATTTGGAACAAATCTTTCTACCGAACTATGTCAACTAAATAAAACTCCGTGTTTAAAAAAATAGACTTGCAAAATCAAAATGTATTGAATTAAAATTTTTTTTTTAATGGGCTTTCAAATAATTACACAGGACTATAATTTCTCAATTTTTATGGACTTAGTTCAAATTGTTTTTGATTTATAATAAAAAAAACTATTGTTAATACACACATAAACTCAAGCATTTTGTTAAAGTCTTTTTTTTTTAATTATGTCAAGATATCACAAAAAATGAAGTTCAAAGCTTTTTTAGATGTGAAGGTTTTTTTTTTGAAAGTTTTGCCCCAAACCAATTTTTCTTAGAGATATTAAAAACCAACCGCTTTTTGACCGAAATAGCTTTTTACAATTTTGTTTCTCAGTCATATTTTCCCTGTGTTTAACTACTATCAAGCGGGAGGCTAGACGCCGAGGATGAATGTGAGCACTCGATACTATCGAATTTCTACATTCAAACTCATCTGTCGATAACTGGCTGTGATCTGAAGGTTTGGTTTTCTGCAGTTTTCCACTTCTGTGCCAAAGTGTTGAAGCTAATACGAGTGTTTCTAATTAAAATTCAATTGCAGGCGGTAGGGAATTTCAAAGATTAAAAAAAAAAAACAGAATTGAGTACGTCAGAGATTGTTTATATTAATTTTATAAGAAACCGAAAAGTTTATACACGAAGTAAAAAAAGTATATAATAATGAGATAAGGATAAATAGAAAAAATTTGAATAAGAGAAGCTAGTTAAAATATCGGAAAAAATTTCAAATGAAACATTATAATTTTAATAAAAATTTACATAAAAATAGAAGAGAAAAATTTCTCTTATAGTAATTTCCAGCATGTCTCATTAAAATCTCGACTCATATAATATTTCCGCGCTTCTATTCCAATTCTAAAGCCCGTGCTTTCCTACACCTCATGGATCTTTGCTGAACGAGTTTTCTTTTTCCCTTCCGTCTTCCTCCTTTCACCCCCTCTACAATCTTGTCGCTAATTACGCAAATTATCGGCATAACCACGTTTCCTCCTCCGGTCCCGGCAATGCATTCCATAACCGGACAAAGTCTGCTATTTCAAGAGCTCACAGGCGTAAAAATGTACGGGGTGTACCTCTGTGACAGAAAGAGAAAGAGAAATCGGTGGGAAGTTCAAGAGGAGGGTTGATAAGCAATGAGAAGGAGAGAAAAAACACACAAAGAATATAAAAGAGGAAGAGAGGATAGGAAACAGAAAAATGAAAACAATTACCAGAAAACGAATAGTTGGAGAGAAAAGTGATGAAAGAAAAAAACAAGGTAGAGCGAGATGCAAAGAGAGAAATAGAAATAGCGAATGACAAAAATAGTGGGGAAAACAAATTAAAATAGAAAAATTATTGAAATATGAGAAAGGTAAAAGAAAAAGACGAGAAATATGAGGATAGCGAGGAAAACTAAAAGAAATGTGGCAAATACTGACAAAGCAAAAATGTGAAAAAGATAATAATAATTTAAAAAGAGAAGAAATTGATGAACACGAAACTGGTGAGTAGGAAAAACTGATAGAGGAGAAAACAATTATAATTGGAAAGGAAAGGATACATGGAATAATCAAAGTGGCGGATTATAAAAGAGTTTGGTATAGATGAAGAGATTTTTGAAAAAAATTTTGTTGGAGAAGAAATGATTGAGAAAGACGGACCGATTTTAATAGTGTCAAGGGATAGGGAGATAATGAAACGTAATACTACGATTCTTTCTTCAGACATTTGTCTCTATTTTTCATTATTATGCCGAAAATAGGATTTTTGTTTTAATTTTAATTTTTAATGGATAAAACAAAATATCCTACAAGTCAAATTTTGGAGAATTTTAATACTTTCTCAATCATAAATGATGAGAATGTAATAATTTGTAACAAATTTGAATCTCTCTTTTGGGTGAATCACCTTCTATTAATTTTTTGTCGTACATTTTCTCGTTTTTCCACAAATTTGACATTCTTATTTTTAAAGTCATTTTCATGATTAAAACTAAAACTGCGCGCCGTATCAAAAATTTATTCCTGAAAAATGTTTAGATGTGTTTTAGCTACACAATTTTTGGTTAAACAATTTTTTGGAAAACTTGTGTCGTATTAATAAATTTGTTTATTTTCAATGTTATTTTTACGGATAAAACCAAAACTACGCGTCCTATCTATAAGTGATTATCAAGGAATTTGTAGATCTTTTTTAGGATCACAATTTTTGTGTATTCATCTTTTTTCGTATCTTGCATAGTTTGACAACAAAATGTGTCAAAATTTTGCTTTTTCATTATTTTTTGTGCAATAAAAACTAGAATTTCCTATATTTGAAGAACATCCAAAAAGTTATGATAATCTTGCAGGGCTTTCAAAAAGAAATATTTTTGTTCTCTTAACTTTTTTTTGTATCAAGCATTTTTTGGCTAAAAAATTTTATTTTTAATTGATTTTAAAATTTTATAAATGTTTTAAATCTGATAATGTTCTTTTTATCAAAAGAAGTCATTTGAATAAATTATTATGCTTCATCAGTACTACGGACATTCGTACATAACAGTTTTAAATATTGGTCCAATCTATCAAAGCGGTCAACTTTCAAGGATCACTTTTTTTGAGTTCAAAATGTCAGGTCCTTAATGTACAATTTTCATCATTCGCGTCTGAGGACACGAATATATATTTTTTATATGTCTTTTATAAACGAGTTTGTTTTGAGTTTGTGTGAATTCTTTGTTCACATTCCAAGTTCCTCAGAATCCAGAAAAAAGTAAAATAATATTTAAAATTCTACTCTGGTAGTTTTGACTGGTAATTTATTTGTAAAAAGAATGATTATTTATTCGAAAAATAAAAAGATTTTTAACAAAAGGGGAAGGGGAGTAAAACTGTGCAAAAAAGCTTCAAGTATTTTATCAACGGCCCCTGAGTCAACATTGAAAATTGAAAAAGTCGAAAATAATATTTCCTTGTCGTAAAACACATTCCATCATGAACTTGTTAAATATTGAGAAAGTTGAATACTGTTATAGAAAGAAATTAAAAGTACAGGAACATTGTGTTGAAGGTTAGAAGAAAAAACTGAGCATCCAAACATTACAGGATCAAGAAATGCGTAGAATGATTAAAAGTATGTAAGGGAAGAAAATAATGAGAAAGACGAAAATGTTTAGAGTAGCGAAAAGAGAGTAAAACAGAACAAATACAGTGAAAGACAAAAAATATCGAATAAGAAGGAAGTCTGGAAAGAGATGAAAATACTGAGCAACTCAACAAAAAATTATAGCGAAGAAATAAAGATGGAAAAAGACAAGAATACTGAGGGAAAGAAAACAGTGAGAAGGGAGTTAAAGATGGAGAGAGACGAGGAAGAAAGGATACAATGACATAAAAATAGCGAGTGAGACAGAAATGGTGGAAGGAAGAAAAGATTGAGAGAGATGAAAAAAGTTAAAGAGAGAGAAATACGATGAGTAGGTGGTGGAGGAGTCGGGAAATGGTAGAGATCTAGAATCGGAGGGGATGGATGCGGGGGATGTTAAAGCGGGTGAAGCCGACTAGGAAGAACGCGAGAGAGTCACGTGGGAAAGGGGAAAAGCCGAGATACAGTGGAGATCAATACGGGGTCGCTAGGCAACGAGCCTCCGGCGAGCGGTCCGGGTAGACAGGGTGCCGCCACCGGCCCAATGCCACCCACCTAACCCCTTTCCACCCTCGCTACATATACTATATGGTATATGTATATACACACACACATATATATATATATATATATTTATTTATTTATTTATACCATACCAGCTTCCTTCTCTATCTCATTCGTACTGGTCTCTACTCTCTCGGCGTTGGGTATTTGCACCCGCAGCCACGCAACATACAAATGTTCAAGTATCTTCACCCAAAACGCTGCTCGGCACTACAAGCAACGATGTTTCGTTAGCACATACTTTACTGAGTCAACGGAATCAATTATCAAAGCTTTGGCCCATGTTGTACCGTCGAGTTGCTCCACCGACTTTTTATTACACATTCGACTCTTGAGGTTCTGCTTTAAAATATTTCCTTTATTATCAAATAAACAAGGGTGCTATATGTAATATGAAAAATTGTTAAAGCGATAAGGAAACGGCTGTGAACTAGGTTACGAATTTTAGGATATTTCTAACCCCCTAACCCCCAAATCCTCCCAGCGCTACATTCGTCAACGATTTTTGTTTTGTTTTATGCCGTTATCTCCAAAGAAAGTAACATAGCCGTTTAATAACCATTGATAAAAGATTAATTTTCAATCCAAAAGGACGAATTTTAAACAAAACAGTTGAATTTTCAATCAAATGTTGAATTTTTAAGCCGAAAAGAATTATTTTTCAGAAGATAGTGGATTTTTTAGCCAAAAAGTTCATTTTCAACGAAGAAAGGTGACTTTTTCACCGAAAAGATTAATTTTGAGGAAAAAAACATTAAATTTTCATAACAATACTTCAATTCTCACCAAATAGCTAAATTGTTATCTAAAAAACATGTGATTTGAACAAAATAATTAAATTTTCGACAAAACAGTTGAATTTCTATCAAATAGATAAACTTTTTACGTGCAAAGATAAGATTTCAACCAAAAAATTAATATTTGATACAAAGAAAATTTTTTCGAAAGAATACATAAATCTTCAAACAAATAGATGAATTTTTAACTAGAAAAGATAAGTTTTCAACCAAAAATGTAATATTTGAATTTTGAGTTCAAAAAATTAAGTTTCAATAAAGAAAAACGAGTTTTCAACTAGTTAAATTCAAGCAATAAGATACATTTTTAAGAGAATAGTTGAATCTCTAACCGAAAAAATGATTTTTCAACAAAGAATATTAACTTTTTACCTGAAAAGACGAACTTTCAACAAAATACATCAATTTTCTATCATATTGTTGAATTTTCAACTCATAAAGGATAAGTTTTCAACGAAAATCGGAATACATAGATTTTCAGTTTAAAAAACTAATTTTTTCAACTATTGGAATTTAAGCATAAATACACATTTTTAAGAGAATAGTTGATTCCTCAACCGAAAATATGAATTAAAAAAAAGGAGATTAAGTTTCTACTAAGAAAGACTAGCTTTTAACATAATACGCGAATTTTCAACTAACAAAAATAACTTTTCTGCCAAAAATGGAATAGAAAAATTTTCAGTTTCAAAAATTAAGTTTCAGGAAAGGAAAATGAATATTGAACTATTTACATTAAAGCAGAAAGATAAAATCTGAACAGAATATTAATTTTAAACAGAGAAGATTAACTTTCTACCAAGAAAGGCGACCTTTTAAAAATAAACACAAATTTCTAACCAACGAGATGAATCTAAAAATAAAATGAATTTTTAATTAAATAATTAAACTTCTAAGCAAAATGATGAACTTTCAACTGTAAAGAAATAAGTTTTTAACATAATAATTGAATTCTCAACTACAAAAATTAATTTTCATCAAAGAAGACTTGTTTTCTACAAAAAAATTAATTATTACAAAAGTACATACATTTTCTACCGAGTAGTTAAACTTTAAACAAAATAATTAATTCTTTAACAGAATAGTATAATTCTTAACTAATAGGTGCGGATTTTGAATAAAAAATATAATTGTAGATATGTCAATTAAAAAAAATTATCCTTTGACCAAAAACAGTTCAGTTTTCTTATTGGGTCCTATTGATAATTCAGTTCACATTTAAAAGGAAAAGAGAGAAAAAGGAGAATTTGATTGAAAACAGGCGAAAAAGAGGAATTCTTGAAAAAAATGGAAAAGAGGGGAATAAGGGTAATATTGTGAAGTCTAAAATATAAAACTGGTTTTCAAATTCATGTAGTGTTTATTGAACTATAAAGTTGCAGGGCCATCTTTCAAAAAATTCGTGAACTTAGTTAAAGTTTGTTATCAGGACACGTACTAAACGTTATCTGAGTTCGTAAAGTTTCTTTCGCTGACCTTCCTCTTCCAAACCCCCTGCTATGAAATGCATTTTTTTACGTAACCCTCTCCCCTCTTCCTCAAATTGGTAAGGTAGTTTATGGGCGACCCCTAACTAGATGGGTTAGATTGGTGTCCGGCGCTAATTTCTTTGTTACTCTGCAGGTGAATAGAGGATCCCAGTAGTTTCTTTACTGTTATTAAACAAAATTGTTGTAATTAATGATGTATTACAATATTCACTTGAGTTGTAATCTAGGTGCAGACAATTGATTATGTCTGAGGGAATCTAACTTTATAATGTTATGCCTAATATGCAAGTTAATATCAGATCTTAAGAGAATAGTAGGGTTAGAGATTATTTGTACGAAAATCTTCCAAATCTTAAAGCTAAACACATCCTAGGTCTACTTTCTCACAGTTGTACTGACCTACCTTTGGGATGGTTTTTATTCAAAGATTTTCACCTTCTGGTATTGCTGTCTGCACGTTCAGTTCACATAGGTGTCTCCATGAATCAATTAATAATACAAAATTTACTCCTACGGTAGGGAAAAATTCATTTTGAAATGAGATTTGTAGAAATTCTTAAGAAAGTTTACCGGATCTAGAGGTTTGCAAATAAATATAGTTTACTTTAAAAAGGTCCTTCTTTTCCACTTGGTTCCAATTGTCTGGATAATCCTTTCAAAAAAACAAAAAGGTATGAAAGCAAACTTCCATCTGCAGATATCGTTGGCTAAATAGTGTAATTATGCGTAGTGGCAGAAACTGATTGAAGAACATTTTCCAGTTTTTGTTTCTTGAAAGCTTAAAGTTCTTCCACTGTAGTATTCCAAATTAAAGCCACTTGGATCGGATTTAAAAACGTTGCTTTTCCTATACCTCAGAATTTGTGATTTTACAATATTTTTAAAAACATCACGTTCTGGTTCTATATCTCTAGTTTCATGTCAAGATGACGAAGAAATAAATTTTTTAATTTTTGGTGAAACAACGTTATGCTGTTCAACTTTTTCTTGTCATCTTTCTAATTGTCGCTCTAAATGAAGCTTGTTAAACCTTTGATAAACAGTTATAAAACATAGCAAAATATCTCATCCCGAAATTTTTGGATGAGCAGCAAAATATTGTTCATTAGCTTGGCCAGTCATTCCGAATTTTCTGGAGGAAAAGAATCGGCACTCCATCATACTCGTTTTTTCTTCTTGTTTTTCGTTTGCAACCGTTTGTATGTCAATTTGACTATATCCATCAGCAAATTGTAAGTGAAATAAATTTTCAATAATAAATTAGGAAACAAACATATTCTTCCTTATGGTGTCCTCTAATACTTCGTGTAGATGTACCTTCTCAGGAGTTTTTTTCGAATTGAAAGTTATTGTTAATAAGGACATTATGTTTAATGAATTTATCATAAGTTTATGTAGTCATACTTAATACAAAAGAAAACCACCAAATTTACACCTGAAAAAATCGTATTTTCATTCAGTTCATGTACATGCCTGGATCTGTGTAAATCGTCATAAATTTAATAATCTGACAATCTGATATGTGCGCAATTATTATTTCAATTGCAGAAATGATAATGCCTTTATTATAGCATGCATCCAATTCATTAACAGGCAATTTTTTTCCGATTTATTTTTGTTTCATTTAAAAAATTTCGTCGAAGATAGAATGTGAGTCCAAAGCCTTAATCAATAAGGGTTGAATTGACAATATGTGTAAGAGTATACACACACACACACACACATATATATATATATATATATAATATTATAAAACAGTTTCAATTACAATTATTCTAACCATTTACAATAATTTTGGTTAAAAACAGTAAAGGGATACATTTTTTAGGTCATAAATGAGTGAAGAGACTCAAAAAATTTTTTTTCATAGCCTGAGATCCTTTTAAAGTTATTTTGGGACGGAGCGCTGCTAGACATTTGGCTTCCTTTTTATTTATATTTTCTAAAAGAAGTCTTCTGAAAATGTTAAGCTTTACTAAATTGTGCATTGATTTAATTGTTTTTCTGAGATAATTTCCGTAAAAAATACATATTATATAGAGGAAAAGTGAAAAACGTCTGGGAAATAAAGTGGTCAACTTTTTCACAATCACCCCAAACATGACTTTAGTATAAACCATTCACCTACAAAGCAAAATAGTTTATGGAAGGGAAATCCACGGGGAATTATACCATTTTTTAAACTGAAATTAGTAAAGTGAATATTAAACGAGCTTTCTCCAAAATTTTGTGTTTGAATTTTAATGCTCACTTTGCATGAAATTTAATGTACATGAGTGGAAAAGATTTCCAAACATCTGATTTAAATTCTGTACGCTAATATTTTCTGCTATAAAATTGTAAGCCTCGTGGGTTTAAAAAAATATATTTTGTTTTTATTTGCGTTTTTCGTTAACTTTCTGAACTTTAGACTGATAACAAATTTAAAAACTAACTTATATTTTTGAAGGTTTTATATATGGCTAATAAATCTAGCAGATCTGGAAATTTCCTTTTTAATATAAATATGTTTTTATCTTTCTACTCGAATTTAATTAACAAATAACGATGTTTAACCATATACTGATTAGTACCGTATGATATATAAGTTTATGATAGTTATTTAAGTAAAAATATTCAAAAATTATGCAGTGCCGTTCCTAAAAGTCTTAAAAAAATAGGTGTCAGTTCTCCATGCGAACCATTCTCTATTATCTATCTACATTGAAAAATGAAGATCGCCATTTTTCTCTTTACCTGCAACTTTTTCCTTAGGTCTACAGGTAGGTTTAATACAATATTAAGATTGAAGCGAGTTTTTATTATTAAATAATTCTTCCCTAAGATTAACTGGCCCACTATTGAGGTGACTACCAAAAAGTTGATTACTTGAAGTCCCAATCATTTTTCACTTTTACTTTGAATAATGCCTTTTTTAGAAAGTTTGCTCCGTAAATTGCTTATATCAAAGCACAGAATAAAAATGTTTTAAAATTTTAGTCGTTTTCCTTTAGAAATTATAAATAAAAAAGTATGCAAGATGTCGTTAACCTCCTTCTCTCATACTTCGCTTTCCCCACTCCATATCTTTTTGCTTACTTCCCCCGCCACCTTAACCCTTACTTTTCTCTTCACTTCTTAACTCTTCCCCTACGTCTCTGCCCACTACTACCCCTACTTATCCCCCTTATGCTTCCACTACTTATCCCTCCTATACATTCCCTATTTATCCCTCCTATACTCCCCCTACTTATTCCTCTTATACTTTCCCTAATTATCCCTCCGGCCTCAAAATTAACGCAAATAAAACAAAAACTATGGTGTTCGAAGGAAAGAGTGAGAAAACGCTATGCAATAGTTTATTAAATGATGAGAGAATTGAACAAGTTGATAAATTCGTATACCTTGGTAGCTTATTTACTAGGGACGGGAAGATAGATGAGGAATTAGATAGACGAATAAATGAAGGTAAGAAGGTTATTGGTAGAGCAGGTCAACTTATCAGAAGTAAAAATATATCAAATAAAGCTAAAATGGCAATACATAATTCTATATTTGTACCGACTGTACTATACGGTAGCGAGACATAGACTTATCAAGAAAAAGGTAAGAGTAAAATTAACGCAATTGACATGAGATTCATGTGCATAATAAGCAGGAGGTAGACCGCGGGAGGTAGACCGCGGAAAGAATGGTTAGAATGTGTGAATGAGACCCTACTTAGAAGAGACATAAGAAGTCACAGAAACACGAAAGCCTGCATGAAAAAATGCATGGACATAAAAGAAGTTAGAGAAGTATGCCAGGACAGGAAAGTATGGCGGCAAATAGTTAATAAAAAGAGTGTCAGTAGAGTGAATGACGCCTGAAACAAAGACCTTGGCTATTAATGGACCCAAGTGGGGAACCTTACATAACGACTTCGTGAGGTTCTTCGCTTGGGGTGATTGCTAGAGAGATTGATCAGCAACCTGGGTAGGAGCAGTGTTGCGGAACGAACGTGTTATTTAATTAAATAGCACGAGAATTCTGGATCAATCTGAAAAATCTCTATCCCCGAAAGGGAAATAGCTTAATGGTGTAATAATAATAATAACACTTCCCCTTCGTATCCCTCCTATACTTCCTCAACTACTCCCATACTTCCCCGGCCCCCTACTCTTAATTAGCCTCAGTTTCCCTTACTTCCCCTACCAGGCGAAAATTACGACTGACGGACGGACAGACACGAAACCGAAACTGTAAGGGTTTCTGCTCGGAGCTCTGGAATCCTAAGAAAGGCTGAATAATATTAACATCAATTTTTAAATACTCTAGATTTACAGATATTAGAATCAATGTTTTATGTATTAAGGGTTTTAAAAATCACTTCAATGTCCTGTCGCACAAGTTTTTGTTAGGTCACAATGTATTTATATTTCAGAAGAAAATATGAAATAGTTATTCAAACTACTCATACTTCAGGTTCGAATTCATCCTTTTATACATACGAAGATTTTAGTATAGTTAAAAATTAGTTAATCACCGTTGATTCCAAATAGCAGTATAAATAATTACTATTTTTTCGTAATATTTCTAATAAAATGTCTCTTAGTCGTACTTTCTCTTCAGGAAGGGACGTGGTGGCGAGTAGGGAAAATGAGATAGAGTAGTAGCGAAGTGAGTATTACTAGAAGAGGGAAAGTGAGCAAGATTAGGGAATTGGAAGTAAGGGTAAGTAGGGTAGGGAAAGTGAGGAAAAGTGCGGATTGACTTAATAGGAGAAAAGAGGTGAAGAAGGGGGTGTGAGAGGAATAAATATAGTGGAAGTGGGGATCAGTAGAGAAGGGAAAGTGAGGGTGAATAGGACGGTGGAAGAAACAAGGAGTAAGGAGAGTAATGGGAGATAGACATAGCAAAGGTGAAAGGTACGCGAGAGTGAGTATGGGAGTTTGGGGGAAGGTAGTAGGAATGTGATAAGAGAGGAAATAGGAGAAAGATTGTGAGGTGAAGGGGGAAGTAACGTCAGGAAAAGTATGGAAAGGAATAGAAAGTGGGGGAAGTGTTGAAAGAGTTCGTAAGAGGTGGGAAAGAGGGGAATGGGAAATTATGGGGAGGGACCATTTTAACTTTAATTTGAAAAAAATATTTTAGTTAAATTTAAAGGACAACATTCATGAAACGTATTACATATTTCTTGTACGCAAAAAATCGGTTAGACGGCCACATTAACTCTCAGAGATATTATTTATCTGAAGTTGGATAAAAACACTGGAATCAATTGAAAACTACAATTTTTCAAGCCAGATAATTCTTATCACAAGGCAAATGAAAATTACTTTGCCGTCTAATAGTACTTGTCAATTGTTTGCAACATTTATATCCAACTGCAGATTAATAATATCCCTGGAATTTACTGTCGCAATTTTGAACATAATTATTCCAAAACCTGACTGATTTTACTGTTTTTGCTTTTTCAGAAAAGTCATTATTTGTTTATTCACAATAATTAAAGGGATTTCAAAGAAAATATAAAAGAATTCAGGAATTTTTCAAATATTTTAATGTGTTTCCAAAGATATTTTCAAAAGATGAAAGATGCTAGGATACTTTAAAATATTCCAAGAGATTTTTAAGGGATATAAACGCATTTTATCGGATTTCCGAGGATATGAAAGGATTTCAGAGGAATTGAAATATTTCAAGGGATTTTTACTTTTAGGGAATTTCAAGGAAAGTCATCAGATTTCGTGTAATTTCATCGAATTTAATAATATTTTGATGAAATTTTAAATAATTTTTGTTCAATTTAACTTATGGGTTTTTAAAGCATTTTAAAGATTTGAAGAGAATTTTTAATATTTTAAGGTATTTCTAAAGATTTTTAAAAATTGAAAAGACTTAAGGAAATTTTTTACAAATATCCATAAAAAAGAAGTTTTTTGCCAATTTTTAAAATGACTACTATCCAAAAATTATTAAACATTTTTTTACTTTCTCCGGCCGTACATTATTTACTAATGTAAGTACAGTATTAGATTTAGTGGTCTATACTTTTCTAGAGTTGACGATAGATTAAACAATAAGTAAAAATACCTTTAACCTTTAGTAAAGGGTGTCAATCTTCTACATTGTTTTGAAAAATATAAGTTTAGGTGATTTGATAAAAGATATAAGAAAATTGTACAATGTCATTTTATATTATAATTTGAGATAGGGTTACAGAGAAAAAGATATCACACAATGATACCGCAAAACCTCTGTATTGAAATAAAGCGCAATATGATAATGTACAAGCAGGTTCCGGAGCTTTTTAGGATATTATACTGCACTAACATCTCTTGGCCACTACTATAACCCTCGTATATATAATCACATAAAATAATAATATAATGTCAAATCTTTCAATGTACGATATTACGATTTTACGTTATTATAATCACAGAAAAAACAGAAGATAAACTTTACATCGATTTCCGACGAAAGATTCTCTAAAACAAAAATTAACTTCAAAGGATAAACTTTACACAAATATCGGTTAAACTTTCTTTTGTTTTTCCATGACAAACACATGTTTTTTGAAACTTTATCGCTCTAAAAAATTTCCTGCGACAAATTTTATTCTTAGTTTTTTCTGTGATGTGATAATTACGATATATAGTGTAGGAATTACGGTTTATATCGCAATTCATGCGATATCGTTTTCTCCGTGGTAAGTGTACCGGTCTTTGGACACGTATAAGTGGTCGACTAAATATTCATTTTCTCTTCAATAAGTTATTCTAGTGTAACAGTCTATTTTGTTTGGTTACATTAACATTTTTTCTATTTAAGAAAATTCATAAATGTCTTTATATTTTAATATTCAAGCTAATATTCATTTAATTACGTTTTCTAATATAAATCGTTTACTGAGCAAGAATGTCTGTTAAATCAGATAGCATATAATTAAATTAGGAATATATATTCAGCAACGGAAATAATGAATCGATTTAAATAAAATATTTAATGATAAAACAAACAATGAAATACTTATCGAGTAGGATAAATACGCTCGCGTCAAGTTGGCAGTTTCAACTCAGTGAAACAATTATGTCAATTTTTATTATCTCAAGACTTTGTTGACCCATTCTTAGATTTTGGTTTTTTGAATTTGGCCAGACGTCAGACAAAACTCGCTCGCTCGATGATATTTTTAAAAAGGTTTATAATAATGACGATGCCACGCTGAAAATCACATAATCACAGAAATGACGTCAATCACTGTCTCAAAAATATAATTACGATAATTTTTTTCAACAATTAGCAACGTTCCTGCATGCATCCTTCTCGGTACGAGAAACTTAGCTTCTGCGAATGATGCTCTTATACGAGAGAAGGAGATGATTACAATTAAAATAATCGTGGTTGAATCATCGGTCGCTCTCTACTTTCCTATTTATTTATAACCTATCCTCGAATTATTCGCTCGTATTACGGAATATCAAATATCGCAAAACCATATAGCACTAAATTATAAATACGCCTCACACTAATGTTATCAAAGCAAAATGTAATACTTTGTTATATATAATCTTCCAAAAGTGGTGCCCGACGCTAGAATCGTTAACAGATTTGGTATTTCGAGTTACTCGGGTTATAAGCAGTTACATAATTTTTTTTCATAAGACAATGCAAAAAATTTTGGGAAAATTACGTAATGTAGGTCTTGCTTAATTTATTGATGAACCCTTACTGAACACGCCATCTTTAGATGTGTTTTTACATTCTCATCAGAGAACGTATTAGATTTGTGTAAAATTTGAC
>NC_046658.1:112934598-112946186 GCF_010883055.1 Belonocnema kinseyi | reverse complement strand
CCCCCCCCCCCCCCAGTTTTTATCAATGTCCGAAAAACAGGATGGTTGTGTATGTAGATTTTTAGTTTCTTGGCACGATAACTTTCGAAATAATTGACAGATTGGATTATCCTTTGATACATTCTTTTAGTATCTTAAAATGAAGATCTAGTTGTTTAGCCATCAATTTTCGGTAAAAGTTCAAAAAGTGAGCACATTTTGAATATTTTTGAGACCACTTTTTTCAAGATTCAAAGATTTTCCGTACAGATATTCATAGTATTCAAAAAGACGAACAATTCTTTGTAACTAAACTCTCAACCCTAGACGCTTTGAGAGACTCTTTTAGTGAATTATTAGGAGATGAAGCAATAGGGCACCAGAACTGCGATGTAGAACACGATGCGATAGGAAATTCAATTGAGAGAGTCTGTATCACTGAGGTTAGGAATATAATTCAGAAGTTAGAGAACATAAAAGGCTTTTGTGCAGACCATATGTGTAACGTTTAAATCGTAAAAATAAACTTGGTAATGAGCAAATTCAGTTTTTGAAAAAACGGCAGAAGTTGCAATAAAATGTTTAATAAAAAAAGTTTTTGTTAAGAATGCGCATTTGTTTAAAGGAGACAATGAAACTACATCTATTTTAAAATCAATGCATGTAATGAATTGTAATAATGTGAATTTAAGGAAATTATATAAAATTTGAGGAACAAACTCGAGTGCGAAGCACAAGATACGTGATGAAAATGTGTTCGTTAAAGCCAAAGAAGCTTTAACAAAATAGAATTTGCAATTACCAAATTACTGATGTCGATAGTTTGACCTTTAGTTGTCAAAAGTCTGTGTACAATTGTGAGGGAATATATATAGACAGAGAGCGAAGCGCGAGAACCAACAGTCGCGCGCCCTAGGCGCGCTCAAATTGGGAGTGAAGCGAGCCACGCGCGGAGCTCGCGATGAGAATGTGCCCGCTAAGCGGGCCCATTTTTTTCGAAAGGCGTTTTTTCAATTAGAATAGCCTTAGGCTATCTACTTATTATCCAACATTTTACCAGTACATACAAAATTAATAAATCTTTATTTTTTCTTACGAAACTAGATGCAGCAATGAGATTATCTGGAAGAAGTTCACGAACCCCACATTTTGAAATTCCTGCCGAAAGTCGCGTTTATGTACAAATTAAAGGTCCTGGCCACCAAGTTTTCACTGGAATTCTAATTCCTGTTGATTCAAATAAAATTCCTATCTGGATATATCGTCAATTTCAAGAAACCAATTCAACGCAGCACGTTTACGTATCCGTGCCTCGTGTACCTAAAACCAAACATTTAATTGCAAATCTCAAGACTATCAATGTCAATATTTATAATAATCTTAAGTCCCGATGTTTCATTAAATATCGTGACACTGTTTTGATAACAATACTTGAGCCTTACAGTTGGCTTCTAGTGATTCCTGGAAACCCGGTCATTTTTGTGCGACTTCCAAATCGCAATCACACCACTTTGGGGGGAGTGCTACGTTCTTGGGAAGACAAGGACGGTATACTTCCTCAATGGGTTCATTGAAAAACTGGGTATAAAGGATTCTCAAACCATATTGTCCAATCCAGTAGATAGTGACGCAGAAATGTTTTCATAAATACAATAAACTAGAAAATCTGAAAATTGTCTAGTATTATACAGCTTTGATGAAAGAAGCCAGGCATGTCCGGCGATGGGAAAGTCCCGGAATTTTTTTCGAAACAACTAAAATCGGAAATTTGAGATTTCCGCTTATACTATTCACTTCCTATTCTACTTCATAAGAGTTAAAACGACCACCTTAATTAAAAAATTGATTTAAAAAATTTAATGTAATATGGATAATGTATAACGTATATGTATAATATAAACATATGTGAAGATATTTGAAATGAAAAAAAATCTCTTGAATCAATGTTATATTGCTTTAATACATCAAACGATGCGTTTGCCTCGATAAAATGGATACACTATGATGTCAAAAGCATGAGATATTTTTTTTTTGAATCATTGAAATGAACTATTATCAATGTTAAAACTCAAAAACAACTGTTGAAATGTTCAAAAAATCGATTTTTTTTCTTTTTCAGTCCCTATGTATCCTTAGACCTTAGAGCGCGTCAGAAGTGGCCGAAAAATGAATTACTTCAAAAAGCCTCGAGCGGTCGGAACGCACAATTTTTCGTACTTCAAACTTCAAACGCGTTTATCTCGAAACGCGTTTTTTTGGGGTCGTTGCCACGATTTCAGCCGATCTACTGGGCCGATTTCATTTAAATGTTTTTGAAAATATTCAGAAAAGACTTGGCTATCGCATGAACCTCGATCTTGATTCTTCATTAATTTTTATTAACAATTTGATCTAGTTAATGTTTAAAAAAAGTGAGAAAAAAACGAAAAATCACATAAACTTTCACAATTTGTTTATTAATTAATAGTTTTCATAATTGAGGTTCATGCTATAGCCATTTATGTGCTTTTCACAAAAAATTTTGGTTTTCGTGTTTCAGATGACGCAAAGTTGAAAAATCATGGCGACCGTTTTTCATCATAGCGTCATCAGATCGTCCAGAAATTGGCCGGATATTGATGAAAAATAAAAAATAATTTTTTCCGTTTGTTAGTAACATGCCTTCAGGCATACTAAAAAGTTTTAAATGTTAAATAAAAATAAATAACGAAAAAACGTTGTTGAAAAAGAGTATATTGAAACCTGGCTACCCCCTTAAGATACATATTGATCAATATGAACCAATTCGGATTTAATTTTTGTTCAGTAAATTTTGTCGCCGTTTTGTTTTTTATTCAAATGAAACTTCTTATTTTTCTGTGATTAGAGAACTCATTAGCCTCAATTAAATATTTCATAGATTGAATCATTATTTGGAGCAACAGAAATTTGCTATCATTCTACAGATTAAAGCTTCAAATTTGTAAGTATAATGCTATAAATGTAACACTTTAGCTGACCCCTGACTTTTAAATATTCTAAAAACTTCCTGTTGTTTCTCAATTACTCCAAATTATAAATTCACTATTAAGGTTACTATGCTATGCATATAGGTGGAACGCATATAATAATGAACATATTGTTTGACAAGTATAAGCAGAGAGTGCAAGGCAAAAGCAACCTTGCTCAAAATTATGCATGTTTGCAGAGTCCTTGCGGAGAGTCAAAGTTAAGAAAGTATAACCAGTATTGTCTACTGAATGTGACAACTGGAAGCTGCTGAAAAATGGAGATCTAAAATCCGCATTTACGCAGGACAAGGAGCCAACAGGTGATAAAATCCTCTTTTTCCCCGAGACTGCATGTCGGAAATATTCTAGATGGTTTAGGAATCAATCTGAAGTCACGAACACGAACGAAACCTCTAATTAAACCCAAAAGTCTCAGTTGAGCAATTTTGCTTGTGACATAAAAAGGGAAACGAAAGATAAGTTTGAATACCTGGTATGAAGGTCAAGTGTGGAAACACCTGTAGAGTGCCAGACTCTGTTATTTTTCCTATAAACTGAGCGCTTTAAATGGACTGAAAAATTATGCAAGATTGTCTCTTTACTCTGTTGTAAGGTTGCATCTTTTCTCAGCCATAAATCTGTAGAGTTAAACACCCAGAAAGACTTTTTCGAATTGCAATACCCAATTAAATTTAATATTGCTCGAAGTCTTCGCTGCTAAGAAATTTATTTTCTTGAAGCAATGTGCGGGATGACCTTAGTCCTTCTTTTCCAACAGCCTCTCCAACCAACTTAGTGCTAGCTTGAAAATATTATAAGCAAATTCTAAGCTATCAGTTTCAAGGCGTAAATAATAATTTAGTGTATATGATACAAATTTGTATCATCTCGTGGTTTCTTAGGTATTATTTCAACTCAGAGATTAATCAAGGAAACAGGAAAGGATTGATAATTTCATCTTGGAGAACTCCTAGAGTAAAAACTAACTGACGTGGTAGGGCCGAACTTTTGAAGCCTATGAAAAACAGGAAGACCTTACATTTCAGAATATCTAGACGGATTTGAATGCATGCATTCCGAGTGAAAATGTAATCTATACAAGCCCGATCGATCTTGATACCCGGATAATTCTACGGATGGCAGTTTCCTACTTCAGCCCATCTAGTCATCCTTGACGACAGAATTCGAGTGACAATTTTTTCAATAAAATTAATCAAAGCAAATTCTCTGGAGTTTAAAGGATCGCCTGTTATAACTTTTTTAAAGAGCATAAATGTTCGGAAGTTAGACCAGTCGGAAGGAACTGTTTCTCATTTCCAAATTCTCTGAAAAAAGCTAACTAGATAAGGGACCCAGTTCTCCAATTGATATTTATAAAATTGGCTTGGGATACCGTCCTCACCGGTAGAATTATTGTTCTCACATAACAATTCGCGGTGGGCACGACTTACAGAGGCGCTGCAATCGCATCCATATATTCGGGTCACGTGGTTTGAAAGCAGGTTAGTTTGAATGTTTACACTATGACGTATCCTAATAATTAATATTATTTAAATAAAAAGAATTTGTGATGAACGTGAGGTATCTAAAATTATTAGAAATTCGCGAGTTTGTGCAAGGAATATTTAACAGTCGCAACATGACAGAAGCAGAAGCGGTTTTATAAGCTGGACAAGTAGTGCTTGTTGGTTGCACTGCAAGGACCGATAATAAAATGAAAATTACAGGTCTTTTTTGCAAACTAGTGCATTGGCATCATTTCCTCATAAAATTTAAGGCTCTCTACGATTTCTTTTACAAAAAATAGAAAGAGTAAATGATTATTTGATCCTGCAAAGCTGATCAGTCTGGGAGTGGCAAACATGTTTTTAGCGGTGTTATTATGCTTAAAAAGGTACATATTTACATAGATTTGTTAGTATATTAAATTCAAATGCTTAATAAATGTAAAATCTCTGTAGATGAATTCATATATTTCAATTTAAAATTGAGGCTGTCGCGTGGATAAAAGCTCCTATAACCTCAAAATTGAAACGATCAATTTTACTCAACAAGTTTTCGAATAATTTTTTTTGTCTGTGTTGATTTACTTTATTATATACTCCTTTCTGAAATGTAACTAATAATAAATTTCAATAATCACAAGGAAGTAGCCATTCTTGATATCTTGTATAAATTCGTGACATCTCTTAATCTAATCTTCTGAATTTATTGTGAAATCTCCGTAATTATTATTTTCAAATATTTCTAGAATAGTAAACCTATCAAGTTCGCAATATTTTAAATTCCTATTCAAAAAGTCATGTTTTTATAGTTAAAATAATATTTAACAAGTCTTCATAAAATGTATAGATCACAGTGGTTTAGCAGCTTAATGCTTCGAAAAAAAGGATTTCTTGTGAAAAAGGAGGAAATTTTTTTCCTTGAAAAAATATTAGCGTTATCAAAAAAAGTTAATGAATTTACCATTTTTATAAGAAACTACACATTTTCATAACAATTAAAATTACATTATGATCAGTCGCGAATTATTTTGTCCTAGCATCCTAGTCCTAGCGGAAGAATCGGAAAGAAAGTACCTTTCCGATTTCTATGTAAACTTTGCTTCCGTTTCTTTCCGAACGCTTTCGCTTTCCGATGCATTTCCGAATTTTTGCGAAGTGTTCCACTCCACTCAAAGTATTGGGAAACAATGCGCAAATCCCCTTAAGTCACTCAGAGAAAAATTTGTCTTGATACGAAAACATAGTCCTCTTATTTGTTTTCTTTTGAACCTCGTGAATATATTTTTTTACACAAATAGGATTATTTTGTTGCAAGATTGAGCGAAGTTCGTCACATAAGAATAATTTTTTGTCCGGTAGCGGAGCAAAAAAACTCGTTTTCGCTCCATTTGGAAGAAGCAAAACCAAGCGATTCCAGGCCTGTCAAGAGGGAGAGGATGGAAAACGTTCAAAGCGCGACAAAGGGGGCTTCTGCCCCCCAACCCCCTTGTTTGCCCCTAGCCCCCTTTTGTCCTCATGAAATCCAAGTTGCCAAATTTTTTCAGTTCATACTGATCCTGTAATCAGCCATTTGAAAGTTACGATTTCCGCTCGTTTGCGCCAGTTTTCGTTCTCGGTGAACAATATACTATTCTTCAAAAGAATTCATGTTAAGACAAATGAGAATCCTGTCAACCTTAAAGTTAAAAGGGAAAGATTACGTCAAGAAACATCCTTTTCTCACAAAAGGACATTTCCCTGATGTGAGGGGCAACACCTTCACAGATTTGACAAGAGCCTGGCAACTTAACGACGACTTGAAATAAGTATTCACAATAAAAAATCAAAGATAAGGTTTTCCTCTATTAATATCTGTTGGAGCGATACTTACTCTCAGCGAGGCATATTATATCCTTATCGCGACTGGAGAAGCAAGCTCCAAACAGTTAGTCAACCCGTACACATTCTAGAAAATGATACGAAAGCCAAGGCATACCACTGACATTTAGATTGCCCTCCGAACTCTCTGCAGGCAAGAATCAGGAAACCGGGTTCCCTGTTCTGCGCATTGGTTTATTTAATTTGCCAGAAGTCTTGCTGAGGACTTTGTAAAATCGATCAAGAGTGGAGGTGAAGAATGAGGAACCAGGATAATTTTTCCTTGCTCTGGCAGCTTTCTTGACTGTGTATGAGGGATCAGGAACACTGTCAAGAAAACTAGTATTTTCTCAATTTTATTCCCCTTGAAGTCTATCAATTTTTAAATCCGTGCGAGGTTTATTATCAACCAGCAGTTTCTTTCCCTTTATAAAAGTCTTAATCCTAGCTTCTTTCTTTCTGGTCTCTTTTGTAGCTAAGAGTTCTGACTGATGCTGATGTTGTTCTCTGCAAGTAATTCTCGCTCTTCCATAATTAACTGCTTATAAAAACGAGAGTGCAACTTAACCAAAACTGGGCGAACCTTCCTCAGCCAAATGGTATCTGCAATGTTCTTAGCGAACAAGACAGCTTGGCAGGTCTTCATTGTATTCAGGATTGCTAGGAAGTTTGCGTATAATTAGGTTATTAGCACAAACACTCCTCTTGAAAGAGAATGTTCCACTTCTCAAAGTGGATACCTCCACATTTAGAGCCGAGTTACTTTTTTCCAAACTGTCACATTTGGCTTTCAGCAAATATGACTTTACAAAAAAATCTAAATCAGTTTTCAGTTTAGAGGCAGTTGTCTTAACAGTCCTAGAATACTTCTTAGTTTCAGCAGTATCCGCTGTTTAGAGTTTGAAGGTTCCATCATTTATGTGTCCTAAAAGTTTGTCATTTGTGAGGTATTGTAGAGAATTTGAAGCAAATAGAGACAAATTTTTCCATTTTAACCCAACCTTGAATTTCAAAAGTTTCTAAAAAATTCATTTTTGTTCCTAGGATGTTCAAATTTTGTTAATTTTTTAGGAAATGACAATACAAAGCCAAGAAAATCTACACAAAAACATGACGTCTTATAATCACTGTCATATTGTTTGAGCCTCACTCAAATCAGATATTTTTCTTTTTCTCATGTTCGAATAGGCTATGTCATTTTTAGCCCTACCTTTGGATTGGGACGGTGTCGTCGACTGGACGACAGTCAGCTTAGGACACTTGAGAAATGTGCCCGCGTTTTATGCCTTCTTTGAGATTATAAAATATTTATCTTGTACACCTTTAAATAACATTTTTAAATCTTTTTCTGCGATACTAGAAAACTTTGAACACTCTCTACTGAATATAATTGTGCATTTGTATTTGAATGTGCTCTTAATAAATCTAATTAGGAGTGAACGACAACAATTTTCATTCATATGAGAAAATATTGAAACATCATTTCCAGTTTGTGAACACATATACACTTCTCCATTTTTCTATCTTTTTATTTACATTACCTTATTAACTAGAATTCATACATATTTTTAATATATCCTAATGGATATTTTAGTTAAAAAAGACTGATAAATAATTCAATACAATTTTGTTATTACTCTTAATACGGTACCGCATGATTTTTTTCCAACGAAAAAATTAAGGCGTTTTTAGGAAGGTTATAACAAATTTTTTTGTTTCTGTTTTTTTTTATGTCTTGTTTGCGTAGTGCTTTTTTTACAGTGAAGCCATGGACTAATAATTAGTTGGCGGGGTTTTTAAACAGTTTGAACCTCGCAAAAATATTTTTTTTCGGTTTAAAACGATATGTATGATATATGATACGCGATGTGGTAGAGGGTTAAATAAGAGGAGTATAAATTTAGTTCATTTCAATTTTTTGAGCTAAAACGACATTGATTTGGAAATCTAGAGTTGTAAAGTCAATAAACTTTCTGAAATATTCCATTTCGCTTCTTTAAAGCGATTTTTAATGATACAGTGGGCACAATTTTAAAAGAAAAGGCCAAAAGTTGAACGATTTCAATTCATAAATGTCAGAATTTGAACCATTTCGATTGAAAAACTTCCAAAATAAAAATTTTTCGAACTAATTATTGTAAATTTCAATGTTTGAAAGCTAAATATGATGCTGCATTTTTATAAAGTTAGTGGTTACATTTTGGTCATCTACATTATCTTACTAAATATATATCTTTCTAAATTATTAATTATTAATTTTTTTACATTCTGTAACTAATCCCTTGAAAACTTATTAATGAATTATTTTTAGCATTGTTACGCTTTGTAGATATGTTATCACTATGTAATCTCACCTCATGTGTCAAAACCATTATTTAAATTGAAATTAACTATCCGAGTGGAAGCTAAAATTAGCGTAATTTAAAATGATCCTGTGTTAATTTAAAAGCAAACTGTGTATGAAATCTAGTATATCGTGAATAGAATAAACTCATAATACATGTGTATTAAATTTCATGTTTGTAATGATTCTATATACACTGTTAGAAATTTCCGTAGGGATTTTCAGAGACGCGTCACTAAAGCTTTATGCAGAAACCGTTTCTAAATTTTCCGAAACTGTAACAGAAATTTCAAAAACGGAATTTTTTTAACATTTGATATATTGCGTACATTATATAACATAGTTATTCACATATAAACTTCGTTCGTATATAGTCTCACTTTAATTTTTATTCTTAAAACAAATATATACTGCAAATGTACATTAAAATTAATCAACCAAACAATGATTTCTCTATATATTACATGTTTAGAGAACTTTACTCACAAAATTTATATTAAATAAAATGTATATAAAAATTATTTCTTAAAAAAGTGCTTCCAACAAAATTTTTAACAAAAAAAAGTTGTATCCTCAACCAGAGAAAAAATTAACTTTCAAGCAAACAGTAGCATTTTTATCCAAGAAAGATGGAATTTCTACTAAAATGGATAAATTTTTAAATAAAAAATACAAATTTAAAAAAAATTGAATTTTCATCCGAAAAAGACTTCCTTTTGATATTTTAACATCAAAATATAAGTTTTCGACAAGAAGCAAATCTTTCACGAATATTATACTTGGATTTTGAACCAAAAAATACGATGGTTAAACGAAACAGTTAATATTTTAGTAAAAAAAAGGCTAAATTTTTGAAAAAAATTGTTGAACTAGTAGAATTTTCGACACAAAAATTCAATTTTCAACCAGAAAGGATGTCTTTTCAATAAAATTGATGAGTTTTCAAACAAGTAATAAAATTTATAACTAAAATATTTTGGAAAAAGTTACGGCAAAACAATAAATATAACTACAAGGTAAATAAATCAATAACAAGAATATTATACCAGGGTTACCGCAAAACTTTAATTTTTTCTAATTTCCTACTGAAAAAATTTTCATTTTCCCTGACCATATTAATATTCAAAGAGCAAAATCGTAAACTTGTAACATTTTTAACCTAGAATATTTTATAAACGAAATAAAATATTTTTCAATTAAAATTTAAAAATTTCAAATTTATCTTACTTGACAGTTTTCCTAACCAATAAAATTCCCTGACTTGAAAAAAATTGTTGTCAGCCAGGTTCGTTTTTACTCATTAGATTTTTTCAGCGTGTGATGTTGTGAAAAATTAGGTTCGAGAATAAAATGCCCTACTTTAGTAACAAATCATAACCAAATCTTTTGAACCTCCATGTTTCGTCTGCTAACTGCACGCGCTCGAGAAGCGAGGAGTGCGCATTCAAGAGCGCATTTCTTTACGTCACGATAACTTATATTTCTGTTAAATAAAAATTTAGTAATTTTACTATCAAACTTACGGGATTTCATTTTCAGCAACCTAATTTCGTTTATTTCAATTACCTTACTATCTTAAATGTGTCGGAATTTTCCGAACATTTCTAACAGTGTATATGGCTAATAAATCTTAAGAATAAGGAAAATTCTATTTTCTAACATAAATGGTTTTTATCTTTCCACTTGACTGTATAATGAACAAATAAAGCTGTGTAATCAGACACTGCTTAGTATAGTATATAAGTTTAAAGTTCCTTAAACATTTGGTTTCAGTTACTATCTATCGTTTTATGCACATTTTAAAAATGAATATCATCATTCTACACTTTACCTGCATGGCTTTTCTCAATTCTGCAAGTGAGTTTAATATAATATTAATATTAAAGCAAGGGTCAATTATTATGGAATTTTCCATAAGATAAACCTGTCACGTATTAGGTATTAATATGATTAGTAATACTAAAATTAATTTTCTACTTGCTTTGCGCTTTGAAAAAGATAAAAGATGTGACAAGTTTTGGGTTATGAAAGGGTTCAAGGAGACTGGACATGGACAGGAATCCACGTGGACACTCGTTTCCCTAAATCTGTAAAAAATATACGGAAATCAGACAAGGTATACTCGAGGTACACTCGAATTTTGTATATTGTGCTTTAAAGACCAATAATATCTATATTTTCATAAAATACGTCCACGTGGACAGATTATAGGGAGGGGGGTCAAAATTGCATGGCTGTCCACGAGGGAGGGGGGGCAAAAATTGGTGGACACGTGATATATGGATGGCCCCAAAAGGCCATCGGGGTAAGCGTGACTCGCTCGGTAGGGGAATTTGCGTAAAATTAGCTCCAGGCGAAAAATTCCATGATCTAGACTACTAACTGCACTGCCGAGTACACAGAAAAATGCATTTAGGAAAAATTAATCATTTTAAGACCACATTTTGGCTCATTCTAAGAGTCGTGAATTGCTGGACCGAACTTCCATGCACCTGATTACCTGTCAAAACAACTTTTTTGCTCTACGCTAAATGGTCGAATTCAATATAGTAATCAGCAAATTAAGTATAATAATCTTTACCTAATTTATAATTTCTTTCCTTCAATGACGTGTATTAGTGGTTTGAAATAAAATAATTTGTTCATATTACAAAATGTAAATCTTAGGTTAGACATGACAGGATGGCATTCAAACTAAAGTAGGGATGTAACAGCTAACTCATCATCATCTCACATTAAAACCTGAGCGTTCGAAAATATTCCGATATTGGCATTTGGACAATTATGAACAATAGCTATTTGTAATACGAAGGTAGTTCAATAAGTCCTTAGAATGAAGTATAAAAACAATTTTTTTGGGGTAAATTTTTTTTTATTTTTCAACATAATCTCCTTGGACCTCTATACACTTGG
>NC_046658.1:112910611-112934498 GCF_010883055.1 Belonocnema kinseyi | reverse complement strand
TATCTAGTCGGGAGTGGTACTGACTGAAAACAGATGATTTGGAGCGATTCGCGCGCCATCTGTTGGTCATTCTAAGGACTTATTGAACTACCCTCGTACAAGTGCGCAAAATAGGTGATTGCCGCAGTGTGAAACTTGCAGCATAAGCCGCAGGCTCGAATGATAAGTCGGAGGTTAGCACAGAGCGAAGCGAGTTCGAAAACGTTGACGAGTGCGATTAGCATATGAATTTACCCACAAAATAAGATTTTTCGAAAAAATAATTGAAATCATAAGCATAATAGATCCGTTTTCAACTAAAGATTGGCATTTTCAGCAAGAACATATATATATCCACCAAAATCATTAAATTTTTTATGAAAAACGACGAATTTTCAAACAAAATACAGCTCTTTTTTGTTGCAACTCGAAACCCATATGCCAAAAGTTTGATGTTTTGACGTGCTTTTTCTATATTCTGGAATTATAACAGCTCCCGATAATCTGCTTACTTTTTTATATTTTACAAGTATATACACGAAATTAATAAATCTTTATTTTTCCTAACAAAAATAGATGCAGCGACGAGAGAAACTGGAGGAAGTTCATCAGTCCCACATTTAGATAACCCTGGAGGAAGCCGCATTTACACAGGTTAAAATTAAAAATACAACTAGGATGAAAAATATTATTTGTCGTATATTTTGGTTGCTGCAATCGATCGGAAAGCGAACTTTTTCTGTCACGTCATAATCAAATTAATTTTTCAAAAAGCAGTTGAACTTTCAAGCAAGGAGATGAAAGGTTGTATGATAAAAAATAGATGCAGAAGTGATGACTTTGTATGCTGTAAATTGAAGTGGTTTTTCTATTAACTCTTTTAACATAAACATATTTGAAACACACTAAATAATTGCATAAAACTTCAGAGAGAGTGGCGAGAGAGAGAGAGAGAGAGAAGTGGAAGCAACAAAAGAGAGATAGAGAAGAGGAAGCGTTCACACTGTGCCAGTAGAAGTTGGCAATTTAAACATTTATTTTGAGCAAGAAATGTCTTGATTTTTTATTGGGTTCTATTTATTCTGTTCGTATTTAAGCAAAAGACAGGATAAAGACGAAGTTTCGTAAAAACAAGGAAAAGAATCAATCAATGAATTTTTTTTTTTACTCAGTATACTTAATTATTCTATATGAACCACTAAAAAGCCAAAAACAATAGAAAATGTACTATTTTGTACTGTTAAAATCAAAATTTACGATTTTTCGCAGTAAAATTGGTTAATATTGTTGCATAAGGAGTCTGAAAATTTTATAAAATTATGAATATGTGTGGTTCATATAGAATAATTTTTTATTATCAATAAAATAACATTCAGTTGAGGTCAATCGGTTGAAAACTTTTTGTGTAATCCTGAACGCCAGTTTGAAGAATGTCGTTTTGAGAAAACGTGCTTCAAAGTTTTTTTGCGTGACTGACGCGCTCGTGCGCCGATACACTCTACGGAATGTATCTTTAGAAATATTCCGAATTTTGATTAACATTTTACACGCACATTGTCGAATAGTTTTTCTATCGATTAAACAAAGCAAAACAAAAATGCAATTTTTTCAGGTTTTCATGAGGCACTATACTGATGTCTCAAAGGCAAATTAATATAGTTTTATTATTTTCATGTTTTATTAATACCCGCATAGAATTGCATGATTTCATTCTTTGCCCTGTTTTTTCTATAATCTGCAATGAGTACAGGCTCCTGCTTATCCACTTGCTGCATAATATTTTCTCAAAGTATAAACAATTCATTAATATCTATTTTTTCTTACAAAACTAGATGCAGTGATGAGACAATCTGAAGGAAGTTCACCAGGCCATGATTTTAATATTTCTGGAGGAAGCCGCGTTTATATACAAACTAAAGGTCGAGGCAAAGAAATTTTTGCTGGAGTTCTAATTCCCGTTGGTCCAGATAAAATTCCTACCTGGATATATCAACAATTTCAACAAACCAATTCAATGGAGCATGTTTATGTATCCATACCTCGGGAGACTGAAGCAAATCATTTCATAGCAAATCTCAAAACTGTTCAGGTCAATATTTATAATATATTAAACTCCCGCTGTATTATAAAACATAGTAACTCTGTTTCAACAACAACGCTTAAGCCTTACAATTGGCAACTAGCGACTTCTGGAATCCCGGCCATTTTTGTACGACTTCCAGATGAAAATCACACCAGTTTGGGGGGAGTTCTACGTTCTTGGAATGAAGAGGACGGTATTCTTCCTAAATGGGTTCGTTGAAAAAACTGGGTATTAAGGATTCGCGACAAATATTTTTTATATATTGTCAAGTATTGTATTATACCTTAGATAAAAGAAACTGTAAATTAGCCTTATCCAGCGAGGATAAGCATGCGTGATACGAATTACTACAGGTATGGTTGTAACAAAATTTTTTTAAATATATGAAAAATACAGACCCTGAGGTAAACTTTTTACGATTACTATCCACCATTATATAAAAGTAAAATACATAGAATTCTGATCTTTCATAGAATCCCTTTTTTAAACTTAAAATAGGTGAACGTGACTTTCAATAGTGTTAGTCAGTAATATAAATTGAACGAATAAAATGTATGAATTCTAGAATTTTAACAATTCAAAATCGCAGGATAAACATTTTTCAAAATAATTATTTTAGGATGTGATGTTTAAGAGCTAAATTTCGTGCCGAATTTTTACAGTTTAAATGGTAGCCTTGGGGTGTCCCAAATGAACAAGAGGAATGCAAATTTTTTGTATTCTTTTGGCAGAGGCAATAAGAATAAGTTTCATTCGAAATTACAAAGTTATACTTTATTAAGTGATATTTCAATTATTTTAGAAGATTCATGTTTCAAATTTTAACATAATTGTCTTTGGAGTTTATACTTTTAAAATTAGCCTTTTTAATCAACAAAACCTTGCCTGAAGAAATATTTTTAGTTGTCCTTGGTAGCATGTTTACGATTTTATATTTACCACCAGTACGAGTAAGTGATATACGTGTAAATAAAAACTTAAATCTAAATTTTACAATATTGTTTTTTTGTAAATATAAATAAAACATCCAATAATTCTTATAATATATATTTGCTTTTAATTATCTGTCTATTATAAAAATATTAATGAAAATAACACGTTAAAAATTCAATTTTGGAACGAAGATTCAGTGATAATGAAGAACGTACCTATTTTAAATTGTATGATATCTAAATTAATTTAAAAATTATTTGTTTGTAATAATCTCTACAATAAAACTTTAATTACAAATTATTACAATGAATTTACATTTTTATTAAAAAAATGAGTGTCATTTACCTCTCCAATTACCGTCGAATTGTTGGCAGATTCTCTTAGTTCAAAATGAAAAAGGAAAACAAGAATGAGATATTACACTTACCCTCTTGTCTCACCTATACTTAATCTGTCATAATTTAGCATTAGAATAATAAAGATGCAAAATTAAAAACAACGGATATTCAGGGAAAATATAATACTGTCGTTTATTCCGAAAAAAAATCACCAAAAAGTGCTTTACGTAGGCAAAATTCAACTAAAAAGACCAGTTTTTACAGTCTCAGTTTCTTTGAAAATAATTGTTTAAAACAAAAACTAATGGCAGCTATCTTTTTTTTAAAAATATGAAGAGATATATTTATTATGTTTCAATAAGAAATGTTAATAACTAATTTATTTTTCATTTAAAATTTTCTCATTATTATACTAACCCCATTATAACCCCTAATATGTGTTCTCTTCTGACACGAAGGGTCCTACAATAAGGAATAAACTTCTGAACAGATTTATCATTTCACGAGATGACATTATGATGCAGTATTTTATTCCAGAAACAGAGACATTTTGTGAGCCAAAATATTGTCATTATTTTCCGGGTCTCGAAGAATACAATCGGGTTAATTAAAAATTGAATTAGGATTATTGTGTTCAGTTAGACAAAATCTAGAAAATAAATTTTTTGAAAAACTTTCCACGAAGGCGACAATAGAGTGCATTTCAAGATTATCGCCTGAAAGTAACATCAAAACAAAATATATTTGTTTATTTTCTTTCCCAATATTTACCGATATACCTTCACGCTGAAAAAAACTAAATTTCTTCGATGGCATTTGTGAACAAATTTTATTAGTATATAGCGTACGGTGTTTAGCATTAAAGAAAAGGATGAGAAAAATGTTTTCTAATTTGAATTGGAACTCGGGTGGAAGAATTGAACAACTTAATTATACAGAACCAGATTTATAAATACCTCTATAACTACCAAGAGGATTTTTAAATATATTAAATGCTTTTGCGATGATTTATTTTAATAAAAAGAGATATTTCGGGTTCCAATCGTGTACAAAACTACGAATTTTGCAAACTTTTTGTGAACATTGCAGTTCACTTCTTCAGGGATGACCACTTTACGCTAGGATGTGTTTTTTTAATTTGAATGATAAAAAGTAGCATTAAAAATGAATTTATTGGATTTATGGAAAAACGACACAAGTTGCAACAAAATCTTCAATAACGCAGCAAGCAGACTTTTTAAATTGTAAATAATTATTAGAGTGGAATCATTTATTTCGAGTGCATTAAAATTCATATTCTTACAGGTTCTAAATATATGGCTAATAAATCTTGCAAATATGAAAAATTCCATTTTTAACTTGAGCAGTTTTTATCTTTCCTCTCGGTTTTCATTAACAGATAAAGCTGTGCAGGCAGACACTTGTTAGCATTGTATATAAGTTTAACAGAATTTATTTCAGTAAACATATTGAAAAAATCACCGACAATCACCAATATTAAAATTCTTTAAAAATTAGTTTTCAGTTCTCCATCGTAGAAACTACATGGAAAAAATGAAGCTCGTCATTCTACTCTTTACCTGTATGGTTATCATTAATTCTATAAGTAAGTTTAATTTAATATTATAATTGAAGTGCCTATTATTCAGAAATTTTTGTAATTTCAACAACCCCGAACACACCCAAGTACAAATTTCCAAGCGAAAACACCCAGTAGAAAATGTCTGCCTCAAAGTATTTAAAGCAAATGCTCAAGATATAATGGAACATATCTCAAATTGGCGTAACTTGGTGAAGAAAAATGGTAATTGAACTCTATGCATCTTAAATTAAAGAGAAAGATCAGTACTATATGACACAATTAAAGAAAAAATCCCTCAAAATTTGGTGTCTTCTGTACATAACCTCAAATGTAGCCAAAAACGCCATTTTTTGGGTACATAACCTCAAATATCTTAAAATCCTGACGTGATGGGCCAATTCTGACTCCAGACTTGTATTCTACGTAAAAAATTACTTCGAAAATGACGCTCCACTTCTAACAACAAAACCATGTTGGTCTGTGTCATCAATTGTAAGCAGTATTGCGAATTAATTTCAATATTAATACTCAAAGTAATTTGCTTTTTATTTAGCTCTGAAAAAGATCAAACAGATGAAACATTTTTGACAGTTTTAAGCTTATGGTTATTGGTGCTATTTGGAAATGTATTGAAAATGGAGTTTCGGGTTACAAAAGAGGTCTGAAGGGATTGAAGAGGCGTTAAATTGTATTTCCCAATAATTCCGAGGTGGCGGAAGAGGTATGGGGGTAAATAAGATATGTACACAAATTTCCGCAAGATTAGCTCCAAACAGTAAGTTTCATGATATAGACAATGCATAATATTGATAAGAAATGTCTATTTGTCCACAGTAATATCTATGAAAATCTATATAATTTGTGCCGAGTACACAGGTTGACATTAAAAGCATATATGTATTTGTATTGAAATTATGAAAGTTCATGCTTCATTTCAAAGTCGAATATCTGTGCAGAAACTGAACCTAAGCCTTTCAAACAACCGTTCAAGAGTTTAGTTTATAGAATTTTTCGGGAATCCATAAATTTATTTTAATCAACGAGTCCACAAATATATAGCTTGCAAGTCAAACGCTTTTCAGCAAAATCATCATTTCGAAATTTTGCATACTTGAAAAGTGTTTTTGGACAATTTCTAACATTATAACGTAAGAGCAAACACAAATAAAAGTTACATAATTGCTGAATGATCAAAAAAATATTTACTCGCACAACAGAAATGTTGCACTAATTGCTCTGAAAAAAATTATGGTTGGAACACAAAAATTTGTAAGAAATAATTTTTGTTTTTGAAACAGCCAATTGTATCTCGGATTTATTAAAAAATTTCGCTCACTTTTATTTTAATTAAGCCTTTTTTAATCTTTATAATTTAAACTTAAACTGTAAAATCAATTATAAATTTCAAATACAGAATTTGAGTTACTATTCAAAAACTATGACCCTTTATGTTTGAATTTTCTAAAGAATAAAATATATGTTAAAACAGTCAATTAAAAATAAAGAATGCAAATGGAAAAAGGGTGCATTTGCCATGTCTAATATCGAGCCTCGGGTGGAACGAGAAACGCATTAGGGTGATATGGGGTACTTTAAGTTTGTATTATTTTTAATTAAAAAATTAATTTTTTATGTTATTTTGTAAGGAGTAATACTTCAAATTTCAAAATATTTTGATATACGGCTCTATTTATAGGAAAATATTCATGTTTACTACACGAAGATATTTCCTTGACGAAAGTATGTTTATTTTCTAACACATTTTGTTATCATGTGCAAACTTGATTAATCCTGCTGAAAATAAAATTAGAAAAAAATCCTAGCGCTATATACAGCCTTCACACATGTTTATTGATTTGTTTTCAACTATATTTGCAGCCAGATCAAAAATAAATACCTTTAATCAGCAATACATTTTTTCCGTGTGCTTAGTAAGAATATATGAATTTATTTAGGGCTCTATATATTAATCAGAAGAAGTTTATTATAGAAATGAGATACATGATAGATAGATGATAATTGAAACAGTTTTGTAAAGAAGTCGATTAGGTAAAATTATCAACTTTATTGATACGGTAAAAAGACAATATTATAAAACTTGGAAAAAAAACTTGGAAAATGTTATTTGCAAAATTCTTCCTTTAACTTTAACGTATGCATTCACAGAAAAGCCAAGAAAGTCGAAAAAAAATACCAGCAAACATTTCATATCGAAAACAATCAACAACGAAAGTTCACTAACTAGTAACAGAAATCACTAAAGACTTATTTTTTTTCTGGCAAATTAACTTAAGGAAAAGAAATCTGTCGTTTGTTTATTCTAACGGCCATGAAACGTAAACAAATAATTATTTTATTTAAGCAACTTTTTTAAACTGCGTATGTGACGAAATGCTCCTGTCTATTTTAAATAAATAATATCAATAATGGTACAGATAAATGCACTCGACTGTCAATATAGTGACTCACGGTCTAGCCATTGTTAGATCGTCCTTGGCGGAGGAAATGAATGAAAGCATGATATGATAGGTGTAAATGTCACGGAAGTTAGCAGAATTCTTAACATCGAAATACAGACAAGTTTTTAGGAGAAAACGTAAAAGTAAACTAAACGTAAAAGTAACTTTGGATATTAATATTTTTAAAGTGTATCATGCAAGGTCTGAATAGTAATCTTTTAAAGCGTGGAATAAATTTGCGCAATTCTGTTTTCTCATCCTCTTCTCAGTTGAAGACCTTTCACTTGCACAAAATACAAGCAACTGTCCGAAATTTGAGGTTAGAGTGCCACTAACTTACAATTTTAGATATTTTATTTTATTTCGTGACAGTGAAAGGTCGTCAATCGATGAAAGAACGGAACACGACTGAGAAAGTACATTTGACACTTGAGAAATGCTACTGTTCGTAAATTTATGAGTTACTTTTACGCTTAAAATATTTTCTTAAAAAAGTTGTTTGCAGTCCCATGACGTCATATTAAAATGCTGAATTCAAACTTCCCGCTCTTCGGGCCTCTTTTTTCAAATGTTCAGTCGCTGACGCGGGAGTGACCATACAGCTCGTACGGGGACCGCTGTGGGAGGTCTTACGAAATGGCGCAATTTAGAATAAGCATATATAGAGAATATAGAATAACTGAACTTTCGACTAGGCGATCGTTAGAGTAGGTGACAGATTAATATAATTCTATATTATTACGAGTAGTGAAACACTCAGATACTAGTTGAATTACTCAAATTGATCTATTTTTGATCTCCGCTCCCTACGTGGTGGACTTAAACATGGTTTTTACGGTTATACTGCGTGTTTCGGGTTTCCAGGGTGTTAAGTTGCCAAAATGCCTACACGGTAAAAAAATTTGATTGTCTCACAGAATTTTGTGTTTAAACTATGGAAAACGATTGGATATGAAACATCATAGAACTAAAAAAATGAACTTGGAAACGAATTTGGAAAACTTAGGTTGCTTCTTTTCGTGTACGTGACTGTGATGAACTTTGGCAATGAATCAAGGTTAATTAAAAATATTGAAATATCCGATTTCACAGTACAAAATACAATGAAAACAGCGGAAGCCAGGTGATTTTTTTCGAAATGTAGGGAATAAATGCTTATAAATAAAATAATATTGATGCGGTATTAAGTACAATATAAAACGCTTCAAATTCCTTAAATTTATTTGAAATTTTAGCCGAATACTTAAATTTGCAAACCAAAGATGTGTTTTTTTTCAAACAGTTGAATTCTCCAGCGTAGAGATAATTTTCAACAAAAAAGTTGAATTTGGAACCAAAAATATGATTTTTCCACCATAAAAGAAAGATTTTCAATCCACAAGAATGAATTTTTAACAAAATAGTTTAAATTTCTGCCAAAGAAAAGGACTTAAAAATAGTTGAATTTTTAATCGATAAAAGCTGAATTCTTAACCAAGATTATTTGAAAATTGTTTGCACACAAAATACGATTTTTAACTAAACCTGGATAATTTTTTAACAAAAATTGGAATAGTTAAATTATTAGATATGAGACATGAGAAGACATGACATGATTTTTAACAAAAAAATGTCAGCATAATAGTTAAATTTTTATTTAAAAATATGAATGTTCACCAAAAATGGTGAATTTTCAAGCAAGAAGATGAATTTTCTATAAAAAAAAATTCCATAAAATACATGAATTTTAAAACAATTAATAGAACTTTTAGTCAACCCAGATGAGATGCAAACCAACAATAAGATAGTAGACTTTTTTACCCAAAAAATTACCTTTTAACCAAAAATAGTTGTATTTGTTATTGGGTTCTAATAATTCTATTCCCATTTAAGCGGGAAAAACGTCAAAAAAATTCGCAAACTTTGTTAACATTTTTAATAAGAAAACATACTGAACGTTATTTAGGTTCGTAATGTTACCTATTTACCTATTAACGTTACCTTAATGTCACAAAAACAACTTTATGTGGTTTTATAATTATCGTTTTGAAAGAAAAGGTATAACACGTGCGCTAATGACACTCACCGACTATAGAGGGGTTTTTCTAAAAAAATTGTTTTTCGAAGATCCAACTGCAAGAAATTCCCGGCGACTCATTTTCCAATACACGTGTTTTGTATCATCTGTCATTATAACAGCTACTGCTGATGTACTTTTTCTGTTTATTGTATTATTACACCATTAAGTCATTTTCCTTTCGGGGTAGGCGTGACTCACTTGGTGGAGAAGGGAGTAATGTGAGGAAGAGATATAAAATTTTTAGATTGATCCAAAATGATCGTGTTATTTATTTAAATAACACGTTCGTTTCGCAACACTGCTCCGACCCAGGTTGCTGATCAATCTCTCTAGCAACCACCCCAAGTGAAGATCCTTACAAAGTCGTCATGTGAGGTTCCCCATTTGGGTCCATTAGTATCGAAGGTCTTTTGTTTCAGACGTCATTCACTCCACTGACACTCTTTTCATTAGCTATTTGCCGCTATAGTTATATATCCTGAAATACTTCTCGAGCTTTTTTTACTTCCTCTCGTGTTTCTGTGGCTTCTCATGTCTGTTCTAACTTAAGTCTCATTCACACATTCTAACTATTCTTTCCGCGGTCTGCCTATGGAAACGCTGCCATTTACTTTATCTTGATACACTTGTTTTGTTAGTCTTTTATTTTGAATTCTCTCACTTAATATTCGATATTTTCTGAGAGTATAAACAATTCATTAATCTCTATTTTTACTTTAAAAAACTAGATGCAGTGATGAAACCAACTGAAGGAAGTTCACCAGCCCATGATTTTAGTATTTCTGGAGGAAGCCGAGTTTATATTCAAACTAAAGGTGCTGGACACCAAGTTTTTGCTGGAATTCTAGTTTCCGTCGATAGCAGTGAAATTCCTACCTGGATATTTCAACTTCAACGAACCGATTCAATGGAGCACGTTTATGTTTCCGTGCGTCGTGAGCCTGAAACCAAACATTTCATTGCAAATCTCAAAACTGTTAATATCAATATTTATAATACGCTAAATTCCCGCTGCTTTATAAAATATCGTAACACTGTTTTGGCAGCAATACTGGAGCCTTACAATTGGCATCTAGTGATTCCTGGAAACCTCGTCATTTTTGTACGACTTCCAGATCGTAATCACACCACTTTAGGGGGAATTCTACGTTGTTGGGACTACGAAAACGGTAATCTTCCTAAATGGGTTCTATGAGAAGACTTGGTGTTATGGATGTTTGATACATGCAGTTCAATCCAGAAGTGATCCTGATATTAACTTGTTGCAGTCATTATTCACCGACTTGAAAAGCCTTTTTTCTAAATAAAAATGGGTACATATGACTCTTAGTAGTGCTAAACTTAATTTAAAAATGAGAGAATCCCCCCATTTAGTAATAGAATTTAATTTTTTGTAATTAATATATATTGAGTGGATATTTTTTTCTCCTAGTTATGTAAAGGTAAGCGCTGCCTTGCAAATTTCACCCGAATTCACTAAATATTCATAAGCTAAATGTTATTTTGATAATTTTTTCCTTGTAAACTAAACTTTGAAGCTTCACAAAATTAGACAACATGCAGAAGAATCTGGATTCAGTGTCAGTTTTGGGGCTGGCCTTGACATTAAATCCAGATTCTCGGAACGTAAGCAGTCCGGGGCGTATGAACCGTTTCCAGTGGATTTTACTACGTGGTAACAAATATTTTGAAAATTGTTTTTCTAATACGAACGCAAGGGTAAATTAAATATTTAATGGCAATGAGAAAGAAACTGGCTCTTGCACGTTAAAATAAATACATTTCCTGCTTGCGTACTTTAAACATTTGTGGATCGCTGAGAATCTCGTTTGAAAAAAATGCTTTCTCTTGAATTATCTGTCAAGATATTCTGTCGCTCACTTGAATATACCATTTGAAGACAGCAGCGTCCAAAAGCACATTACTTTTTGCAAATATTTATACATAGGCGAAAAACTAGGGAAAAAACACTTCAAGTGGGAAGCACGAACTTCCGCGTAATCGCTTAATGCATGCGATGGCGTTTCATAACCAAACATAAGAAGAAGTTATTTAACAGAAAATCACTTACTTTCATAAATATTAGATTAATTGTGTACAAAAAACACAGTTTTCACTATCCGATGTGTTCCAATGACAGCTCTTTCTTTTGGGCTAGAAACGATCATGCTCTATCTATTCAATACTTCATTCCCAAAAAAATGCTGGTTGAACCAACCAGAATTCTAGTTAATTCAACTATAATAGAGTGTTAGATATTCCCTTACTATCAGTTCTGTAGATCACTTGGTGATTTCCAAAATTCTCGAACATTTACCTTGCTTATTTATTGACCACTTCGCTAATATTTTTCAGAATATTTCTCAAAGATACCATAAAAATATGTGCTTGGTTTGGAAGTATTCCTGTAGCACTGGTGTTTAGACGGATAACGCGCAATTTTTTCTTACAATACAACTAAATTCACGGTTCACTATAATTACTTATAGTTATATAACTGAAAATTCAATCAACAAATCGCGTTTGTTCGAGAATTGGACATATGCGCTAAAGCGTCACTTGACACGTCCAGCAACATGACTTGAGACAAAAGACAGATTTCTGGAAATCAACTCAAGATCGCGACACTTCTGTTCACCATAAATTCGGATTAAAGTAACTAGAACTGTTTTAAACAGATGCGTCTAGTAACTTTAACTCGAACTTTTTTTTAGCGTTCTTTTTCTCCTTTGTCGAATATTAAAAAGAAGGATTATAGTCAATAAGTAATTTTAAGCCGTAGCATAACATTTTTGATCAAAATGAATTTAGATCTACTACTCTTTTTTATTAACACTGCTCTAATAACTTTGAGATACTACTTCGCGATATACGTTCACGTGTCAAATTACTTTGTTTTCAAGGTCAAAGATAAGCTAATTCAACGGCACGAAATGGTCTGATCAGTCCCATCGGCTTCAGTTGGCTATTGGCGTCGGCAGGCTGTGGTCACTAAATAGGCAACCGTGAAGGCACATACTTTGATCCTGTTTTGCGGGCTCGTTAGATGGCTCTGTAGTACTTTCACCCGCTACACGTCGCTCAGGGGCCAAAGTTTGATCTATCTATTTACTCCTTCGTTGTTTTATGAACTGTTTGAGAGCTGATATCTAATTTGTTGCCATCATTTTCGACCTGGTGATTATCGTTGTAGTACACAACTGAACATTAAAAGAGGAGCGGTACCTTCTGTATTATTACCATAAAAACAGAGTAATATTTTGAGAAAGGAACCTGCCGGTAAGAAAATTGATGTCGAAAATGATGACAACATTTAAATGAAAACTGCTTTCAAACATACTTCCATCTTTCGTTTTTGATTAGAACATGTTTTTATGAAAAAAGCAATAAAAAAACAAGCAAAAATATATAAATAATTATTCCGGTAATTATTTATGTATTTTTATTTGTTTTTCTATTGGTTTTTTTCAATTTGTTAAGTTTTTTAATTACATTATCTATAAATCATCTGGATATAAAGCATCTATTATCTTATCTTAAAAACCTGCGGGCTCGTTTGATGGCACCACCGTCGATTATCGGTCTGCACTTCTAAAGCATTGAGTGACCACAGTCTGGGCGTCGGAGATCAACTGATGTTCGACGTAATCTCGCTATCGTGCTTATTTGTGTGTGCTTCCCACTTCGAGTGAATTGTCACAATGGCATAACACAGTTACACATGTAGGCCGTCGGGGCAAAAGGCCTTACCGCAACGCTTCTGTTTGGCCACGCCTGAGTGAGCACTGCAAATTCCTCTGCAGCTCTTCTCACCAATCATCGTGACGCGGCGTCAATTCTCAAAAACACTTAAACCCGAATCACTAAATCCAGATTCAACTGTACTTTCATTGCTAATAACTCTTAATTTCCAAAGTTTGGACAAAATCTGATCATTTTCAGTATGAGGTCGAGTCCAACAGGAATGCTCTATAGTTCTATACCACCATGCTAAAATTCGAAAGTATTATGCTATAGAATTAGGTGTCACACCCAGGAGAAAGAACCCATTGAAAAGGCGACTTCGTTAATTGCGTATCTGTCATTTGCAGATTGAGATGTGAATCGGTCAGTTTTTCAAACAGCTTCAAATCTGCAATGTACTACAATGTCCATTTCAAGAAAAGTCATATTGAATCGGTTTACCTATTTTTGAATGAGGCCGACTTTTTAAAGGTTAGCCTACCATATTTCACATGATTTTTAAAATTTATAAACTATTGCGAGATTAGGACAGATCAGACGCAAGGCTACTAAATTTCTTCTGCTAATTTAGTTCTAGAGGATTTAAAGGCTTTTCCCGCTTATCAGTGTGTCAACAAAACAATAACAAGTAAAATTCTGTTAGAAACCAATCGGCGGATATATGAAATTACAGTGACAGATAGGGGAAGGTGGGGTGAGACGGTGCACAAAATCTTTGACGCTAATTAGGCTGTAACCTGTAAGAACTTGTAGAAACAATTATTAGTTAAAATTTTCTCCAATTTATTATTTACAAGTTGCGCATATGTTTTTGTAACTCGAGTGAACTAATTTTTTAGAAATTAAGTGTCAAGCACTGTACGTTAGGTGGGGCGCTAGGAACACGCGGCGAGTAAAACAGAACGCATGGTGGGGCAGTATGGAACAATTGGAATATCAATTTTAATTTTTAAATAATTTTGAAAATTAAAAAAAAGTAAGCAACAAATCAAAATGTATGCGTACATTAGCCAGAACATAAGCTAAAGAATTAAAGCAGAGGAAGAAGAAAGACATTAAAGGAATTTAAAATAATAAAAATTAATCTGAAAAACAAATTTAAAGAAAAATATCCATATTACTTGAAAGTTACATATATAAAAGAATGAAAACACTAAATTGGAATACAACATTTATTTGTTCGATAGTTGTTATTATTTGTTAAATACAGCACAAATAGGAACTTAAGTTTTTCGTACATAAAGAATTAACGAAAAGAAAATTAAACTTCCTTCGATATACCGTTTATATTCTATTATTTTCCAAATATTTAGCAAGTTTGCGACAAAATATTGATGCCGCAGCTTTGTATTTACTTTCAGCTTGGTGGTAATTTAACTCATCGTTTCTTATGCTTTCAATTGTCCTTTTCAAACTTTCCTGAAGTCAGTTTTGTTTACCAGTCTTCATTTTATAATTTCTCATTTTAATAACTTAAATCATGTACTTTATCACTTTTTATTTCTTACAAATATCTCGCTACTAACTCGACCGGCGACCGGCTACACTGACAGTGACTGCGACAGGTTAAATTCGCGGATGTTGCGGTGTTCCATTCCGCCCTATTCAGCTAGTTGCATCTCGCCCCCAACGACAACTTTATTTCAAATCCGTAATTTTTTTGTCTAAATAATTTATAATTAAATCTAATGGCAACAACAGAAAATTTGAACTTCATTTTTTTTAACTCTTGTGAGGGAAAAGGGAATAAGAACATTATTAGTACTTTATTTTCTCTCGAAAATAACACCATTCCTGAGTTCTGAAGTACCCAAAATTTGCGCTTAATTTCTGATACAATTTGCATAAAATATAAATTTTTTTTGCACTTTACTGAATTCATTAGACTTATATTTATTTAATAAATTATTATCAAACTTGGAGTGTGAATATTTTTTGAGATATATTAGCGTTTTATTTTACCCGCCAGTTCCGTCGTGCCCCACCTAAACCTACGCCAACCAAACGACTTCGAAAACAATTCCAAACAAGTGAAAGGGTTTTTTTTTCCTGGACACTGAAACAACATATAGCAACCTGAAGTATAAATATTCAGAAGCTAAAAAAAGGAACCCACGCTAAATGTACAGAAAATAGGTTTTTGTCGAAATGTCTAGTTATACTTTTTTTTGTAATTTAAAACCTGCAAATCAATATTACGAAATAAATATTATCAGAAAAACGGACAATTTCTAAACTGCTTAAAAACTTTTTGTTATATTTGGCTAGATGCTTCACATTTTGTGAATCGGACCCATTGAAACAAAAGTTTTAACCATAAACTTGACTGATTCGCGATTTTGTGTATACAGGCTATTTTGGGGTAGTTTTAACGTCCAATAAACATTGAAGCAGTGAACCTTACGTTTCCGACCGATCAAAATCTTCCGAGATTTTAGTATTATTCTATTGTGGAAGGACATCATTCTACGATAAATGTGGAAAATATATCCCAGCATGAAAAGTCGTTCAAATTATGTTCAGGGTTATTTTAACATCCCCTAAACATTTCAACAAGGAAATTGACATTTCCATGCAATCAAAATAAATACTGTGGTCAATACTTTACGATAAATGTGGGAAACATTCCCTAGAAGGAGAGATTGTTGAATTTATTTTGAGACTTGATTTAACAGCCCTTAAACCTTAGAGGAAGGAAATTGACATTTCCTAACAACCATAATGACAGGAGAGATTTTGAGATTGCCGTATTCGGGTTGGAAATCACTATACAATAAATGCGAAAAATATTAAGTAGCAGAAAATGTCGTTGAATTTATTTTAAGAGTTGCTTCAGCATCCCTTAAAGATTCAATCAAGGAGATTGACATTTCCTAACATTAAAATCACAAAAAAAAGTTTTTAAAAAATTACCTGTTATTTCAAGGATGTTACAAATGTTTAATTTTCTATAAAAGTAACTATGCTTGAGCTAGAAAACTTTTAATTGATGTAATAGCATCAACTGTGAATGTATTTTTATTGATTTTGAAGCAAACTTTAATTTAATTCAGAAGGCTAGTAGTATTCTGAATTAAATTCTTCATTCGTATCATTAAGGATATGTTGGGAATAATATAGGCTACAAATTCTAGTAGGAAAAAATCATCCAAATTATCAAATGTTTACAAAGCAAATAAAGCTAATCAGATACTGGTTTGTTTATAAGTGAATATATATTTAAATATTCGAAAACTCCAGCTAATAAATTCTTGAAAACTTAAAACAAATATTATCACCTGACAAAATCTCCTAATAAATAGTATTTAAGTCACTGGCAGTCGATCTTATAACCAAAAAACACCCACTTGTTCAAAAGTAGTATTGTTTATCAAATTTATTGAAACAATTAAAAATTGTTATCAACTATTAACAAATATATATTTTAACTTTAATTTTTTAAATCTTGTTAAAGTAATGAAGTCTTTAATTAAGTTGGTTCACATCATTAACAATTTCCTTGCATTTAAAAGAAGTGGTAACTAGTCATTGTTGAAGTATTTTTAATCTTGAATTAGTATACTAATTGATTAATTAATAAATGAATAAATTAGATAAAATTCATTTTGTTTTAAATGCTCAAATCAATTTAAAATTATAATCTCTAGATTAATTTGATCAGATAAACTTTTTTTGATCCAAATAAATAAATTTTTAGTTATGATTGCATAATACAAGTATATTGAAATTCTAAAAAAAAATAGCACCCCTGTTATAGACGACCAATTTATCCCAAAGTAATTTAAGGAAGACAATACTTTTTTTTGCTCCCTTATGTCGATTTAAAATGCATGGAAAACTTGAAGCGACTGTAGGAACCTTTAAATATTATATTCGATTCAATTCAAATTTTTACAAATTGCCCTATTCTCATCTAATCCAAGAAAAGGTAATTGTGGAAGCGTAACTTTAAAAAAAATGCTTCTCAAATAACAAGGATCAATATTCGCAGCATCTATAGTATTTTCCTGAGAGGTCTCAATCCAGGATTAATTAATGGATCATTTCATCAGACTAAGTCGAATTAGTTTTTACAAGTTTGAATCCCGCCTTAAATTTGATTGTGAAATCATATATATGTATTTTGATTGAAGTTCCTTTTATACAAATCGTCCCTATTATATGCGTATCAGATATTGATCTTGAACCCCATAGCTTCAGTAAGAATTAATCGCAAAACTGTATTGGTTATAAATACCTCAGGAAATTCGTAAAAATATAGAGATTCATTAAATATAGAGATTTCGTTCATATCGGACGCTCTCCATCATTTTCACCCTCGAGACCTCTTTCTGCAGATCTATACACGAGAACGGAAAGTAGCCCCAAGGGCGCAGGTCTAGTCTACATTCTGAACGTAGTTTCCCATCCAAAGGATTCTGCAGACTGTAATAAATTATTGAATACTGTTCCCTTAGAACTACGAAACCAGACTTAAAATAATCCACATATTCTTTATTCAAATAAATTAATTGTGTAAATTACATATATCAATGATGTTTATATTACTTCTACAAATTAATTCGGTGCTTTAACTTTGATTTCTTGTAACTTTTGGTCAAACTTAAAATTTCTTTCTTCCTAAGGTAGTTTTAAAGGGCAAATCTTATAGTCCAAAACACAGTCAATTAGGTGGCGGCTCTGTGGACTCAACCTCAAAAATCTTTATTGAATACAAATGGCGTCCGACACAAATCACCATCGTAAAATCTGTGAGGCAAAATCCGCAGGACCATCACCTGTAACATTACCTTTGGGCGGGAAAAATTCCAAGTTTTACGAAGAATTACAAGACATCAAAGTAAAGGCACCGAAGTAATTTGTAGACCTAATACTTTCTAATTCACTGAGACATTTGACAAAGCATCGCAACACCTCTCATTATCCAATGTTCCTCCGGATTAGCAGTTGGAAGCCACATGGCAATAACAAAATTAGTAGAATGACCGGTTGTAGAAAGCACCCCTCGTCTTTCGCTCGTTTTATAAACTGGACAAGTGTAGGTCAGCCTTTCTTTAACTTCCTCTTTCGTCATTGGAATCAACCAAAGCTGTTTGCAAAGAATGTCAAAGCATTATCTTTCTATTTTGGGACCGTCCAAAAACTACGGTAATAGCCGTTCAAAAAATACGCAACAATTCTTTGGACATATTTGAACCCCTCGCTCCCTTCATGAAAAGTAGTTTGTCGCTGATCCCTCCTCCCCCAGGTTCGCGTAACTTTTTCACAAAACCTAATTAACTGAATAAAAAACAATTCTAGATTTTTAAAACCTAAATTATTTTTTTCATTTTTTTAATTAAATTTATTCATTTTATAAATATGCTGTGCACTATATCGTTCAATGATTACGGGAGCTGGAAAGGGGTTACATGGTGGGGATGGTCGACAACATTTTCATCTGTCATGCCACTGTATCTCGTCTGACCGGTCATACGAACGGACACTGCGATAATATTCAATGAATTATACATGATTCCACCACTCATCATTTTTTCATCCTTTTTTCAGGTAAATCATTTTTTACGACTTTTTGTATTCTAAGAGAAAAATAAATAAACTTCATCTTAGCGTTCTCAGTCGCAGAACTTTGTCATATTTCATGTTATTTTGAGGAAAAATGTTATTCCGTAGATAACTAAACATATCATATATTTTCTGTATGTAAAAATATACACTTAGCGTTACGTAGAAGACCTCTACTGCCCCCCCCCCTCCCATCCAATAAAACTCAGCTTAATAATTCCCTTGCCCCCCCCCCCCAGTTTCTACGCACTTTTTGAACGATCCCTTAGGCTTAGGGACCATCTAAAAACCACGTTACACTATCGGGATGGGGCATGTTTTATGATGATTTTTTTTATGCAGAATGTGATATTACACCATTTTTGTAATGGTTGAAAAAATAAAAATTAGTGATTCTTTTTACAAATCAATCATCTAAATACAGACTTCAGACTCTTGCATCTATTTCCTCCGTTTTTTTCCTGTTTTCAAGAAACTTTCCCTTTTTCTCATTTTTTTCGCTCAAATCCGAACTTTCGTTGACAATTAACTCTTATTATTATAAGTATCTACTATTATACTTTTTTCTTTAGAATTTACCTCTTTTGGTTAACAATTCTACTATTTCGTTGAAGATTTAATTATTTTGTTGAAATTTTTTACAGTTGAAAATGTAATGTAACTATTTCATTCTTTGTTTAATATCAATATTTTTGATTGAAAATACATATTTTCAAGTTGAAAATGCATGTTTATCTTAGAATTCGTCTATCTTAAATAATTTTTTTTCATTCATCCTTTTTTAATGAAAATACAAGTATTTAGTAAAAAAATTAATCTATTCTGGTTAAAGATCCAACAATGTTACTGTTAATTTGCCCGTCTTAGTTTAATTCAACTGCTTTTGATTTTATATTAAAAGATTTTTTGTGAAAATATCAACTATTGCATGTTTCTTTGAAAATGCTTCTTTCGTTTTTTAGATTTTTTTTGAAAATCAACTACTTGGTTCAAAGTTAAAGCAGATTGTAAAAAAATAACTTTTTTGGATGAAGACTTATTATTCTAGTTGAAAATTTAACTTTTTCTCGGCTAAACTTCCAAATATTTGGTTACAAATTAATATTTTTTGTTCAAGCATTCAACCAGTTGGTTGAAAATTTATGTACTTTATTAAAAACGATTTTTTTTAATTCACCTCTTTGGTTTAAAATTGATATATTTCTTTGAAAATTTTTTTTTCCGTTGTTAAAAATTATTTATTTATTATTTTTTTTATTTGGTTAAAAATTCCTCTTTTTGATTGATGATTCGCATTTATTTTGATAAAAATTCCACTATTGATTGAAATTGGATGTATTTCGTTGAAAATTAATCTTTTTGCCTGTCTTTTGATTCACAACTATTTTGTTAAAAATTCGTATTTTTCAATAATTAAATATACTATTTTTGATCGGAAACTTATCTTTCTTACTTGAATATTCAACTATTTGGTTGAAAATTTGTCTTTTGGTAGAAAATTAATCTTCTTAGTTGAAAACATATCTGTGTAGAATAAAATTCTACTATTTTTTTAACATTAAAATTTTTTTAAGTTTAATTATTTTGTTGAAAATTCGACTATTTTTTGAAGTCATCTTTTTGAGTGAAAAATGAAAATGTTTTGTTTAAAATTCATTTTTTTCGGTTTACAGATTCATCTTTATTACAAAAGTCGTATTTTTTAGTAGGAAATTATTCTTTCTTGGTTCAAAATCAACTTTTATGTTAGAAATCCAAGTGCTTACAAAAAATTAATCTTTTTGGCCTAAAAATTAAACTATTTTTTTTTTAAATTTTAACTATTTTATTTAAAAAATGTATTTGCTTGAAACTTCAACTATTTAGTTCTTAATGCAACTTTTTTGTTGAGAAATATTTGTTATTGAAAATTTCGTCCTTTTGCTTTTAAAATTCATCCCTTTTGTTCGAAAATTGTTTTTGGTGCAAAATTCAACTATTTTGTTGACAATATATATATTCTTTTTTTTTAATTAATTCATTCCGGTATTTTCTTTAAAAATCAAATTAATTCTTTCGTTTCGAGAGGATTTTGTGCTTGGACATCTGATATTTTAACGTTTCGAATTATTCTTGATGTTTTATTGTGGCTCATAGCAGTTCAACCGGTTACTTACGCATACTAGCAACTGAACGCAACAAAAAGTAAAAAAATACAAAATAAACTTGAAATCCATATTTTTATCCAACCGCTAAGTTACTTTCTGGGAAGGGGGATACAAATCTAACACGTAGTTTATAGACGGGCCCTTATTAAAATATAATCTCCACTTATTTATCTATTTTTTTATATTGAAATTTCCACTCACATAAGGCATTGTATCAAAGAGAACTTTAGGCACAGCTTCGTCAAGCTTCATTGTGTTCATATTGAAACGAGCCCCATCCAAAAACAAACCATACACATATATTCCGTCTGAGGGTGGTTTCGTGAAGGTCTTTTCTTTGAGAGGAATGAAATCGTAAATCAATAAATCTATTGGGATAGAATATTTCCTGGCATAGTTCTGTCGTGCTCCGGTTAAAAATGCCTGCGTGAAGTAGAAGCCGGAAATCCAGAAAGAAGTCGGTGGTCCATTATCATACCAGTCCTTTGTAAAACGGTAGAAGATATTTTTATCATACTAAAGAAACTAAATATTTATCAATTTAAAAAATTAAAGTTTGAAAAAACCTGCAGAAAGTTCAGTCTACGGAGAAAGTCTTGAACATAACTTCCAAGAGGTTTTAAAGAAGGATAGGAGTCCTTCCTCCATAATGCTGGAATTCTTCCTGTGATCGTCGATATGTATACTTCTTCGAGATCAGAATTCATTATAACAAGACCTAAAACATCAAATATTAAGTAATTTCCACTATATTTTAAAATTTTTATTCACATTGTTTAGACCTTTTATCGCTTTTTGTAAATCTACAAGACTTCCTCTTATAGTCTGCAGAAGTTTATTGAATCTTCCCATTTCCTGTACCAGGACTGTATTCATACTCTGCTCATACGAAGTTGGATATTTTTCAAGAGCCTCAACAAGATCGTAGTTCATCGGCAATTTAGAAAGAATATCCGCTGATATTCCAAAAACAACTTCATCTGGTGACTTGCTACCCTCAAGATCTTCAGAAACAGTGTCCTAAACAAGACTCAATAAAAATATTTGTATTTATTTTTTCAACACGCTATTACAGTGAAACTCTTCTACAGTGCCGATTTTGGGGATGACGGTGGGTTGGAACTAACTCATTATATCCCATTCCGCTTTTGTTCGTTCACGCTTCAGTGCACGCTTAAGTGACAACCGTAGACCCCGCGGCCCCCGCGCAGCTCCTGTTATACCTACCTGTGGCGCGGCGTCAATTCCCGGAAGGGCTATAGAAGGGAGGGCTATTGAAGAGTTCCACTGCATTTAACTTCATAAAGGGGCCGTTCAAAGTATCAACATCAAAATATTTTGGAAAGTTTCCATTCTCACAAATATGAACACCCCCCCCCCTCACACACACACACACACACACACACAGACACTTTTAGGTCAAATTTTGCTTCATTTTCATTTGATTAACCCCTAAAATAAAAAACGAAACATTTTAACAGAATTTGACCCAAAATTGGAGATCTCGAAATAGAGGAAATAGGGTGATTTTAAAAAACTTTAAATAATAGGGGAATAAATGTTTTTAAATAAACTTAACATATTTGTAGCATAATGCATTTAAGATGAAATACTTAAGATTTCAAGTCGATTTTTTTTTCAACAATATAGAAAAAACAGTTGATTTTTGAACGCGAAAGGATGAATTTTTAAACAAGAAAGATGATTTTCCGACTGAATAGTTAAATTTTCAGCAAACAAGCCAATTAATTTTATACCAAACAAATGCATTTAAAACCAAATTCTTTTTTTAATTCTTTTTTCAAGACGCTTGAATTTTCAAATGTAAAATTTTCTACAGAAAAAGATGAATTTTCAAGCCAAAAAAGATCAATTACTAATCGAAACAGAAAATTTTAAACAAATAGTTAAATTTGTAAATAAAAGTGATGAATTTGCAACCGAATAGTTGATCTTTAAAAACTGCGTACGAGACCAGTGTATGCTAATCTATTTTGAGCCGCTGAATCCGAATTCGACCTCAGAATTTAGATTTAACGGTAAATTTTTCCCCTAGTCAGGGGGAAAAGTGGAAAATCTGGGGAATTCTAGAATCTGCGAAGGTGATAATTGTGAAAGCAGAATGTCTGTACTTTGCAGCAAATAAATGCACTTTTATTTATTTTGAGCCGCTGAAACCAAATCCGAACTCATAAATTCCCCTAGAAGTGAAATTTTTATACCTAACCCATGAGAAAAACTTGAAATCAAGAGAATTCTGAACCTGCTCATGTCATATTTATACCACGGCAAAATAATATGAACATTTATGTTTATTGAGTAGCTGAATTCAAATTTAAACTCAAAATCAATCTACAGGGCGCCATGTTTCCCCAAGCCTAGGGGAAATAGTGCGAAATTAAGAAAAACTTAAGGTTCTACGCAGGGTACCCAGACGAAAATATTATATATAGTTTATATATAGCGTGAAGTATTATATATAATATTCATTTGTTTTATACATTTTTTGTATAAAACAAATAAATATTTTATATAAAATTTCACACTATATATAAGCTATATATAATTTTTTCGCCTGGGATATGTTCATATACGTTAAGGTTGATTAAACTTTGTGAGTGAATATAAATTCTTCATGTATCTCCAGTCGCTTTATACGATCGTATCCTTAAAACTTCTTTACAGAGCTTCTCTTTTTCCCTAGTATAGAGAAAAAAGTGAAAAATCAAAAGAAGCCCGAGTAAAAATTCTTCGACTTTTAAATGAGACTAAAATTGATTAATGAAAAATTTGTAATTATTAAATTAGTTATTTTTAATTTAAAAAATCAGAATCTATTGGTCTGAACGAGTATACCCTTAAAAATTTAATTAAAAAACAATACAAATTTAAACTTTCTAGAAGGATCTCCTAAGCCGTGAGAAATAGGTGAAAATAAACAACATTTTCGGTATCATCGTCAAATAAGTATAATACAAATGAAAATCAGTAAATGAGT
>NC_046658.1:112903990-112910511 GCF_010883055.1 Belonocnema kinseyi | reverse complement strand
AATATACAAGATTGTTTAACCATTAACAAAGATTAGCTCTTATGACTGTAAAAATAACCTTTTTGTTAGGGCACGTATACGCTTGAAGTTATAAACCGCACGTTTTGGAGTCATAAAAATACGACTCAAGAGATACAATTATGTCTTCAAGACATAAAAACTTGTCTCCGAGACATAAATTGAAGTCTGGCTCCGTCTCAAAACTGAGACATGCTCAAGTTGAACTTTTCGACTTCAGCATGTCTTGATTGCGGGCAATTCAAGTCGAACTAAAGTCGAAGCATTTTTACTCGGGAGAATGACCCTTTTTGTTAAGACAGGTATAAACTGGAAGTTATAAACCGCTCGTGTTGGAGTCATAAAAATTTGACTCAAGGGATAAATGTATGTCTTTAAGACATAGAAACTTGTCTCCAAAACATAAATTGAAGTCTGGCTCCGTCTCAAAACTAAAACATGTTGAAGTCGACCTTTTCGAATTCAGCATGTGTTTATTGGGGGCAGTTCAAGTCGAACTCAAGTCGAAGCATTTTTATTCGGGAGCCTTAGGTTTTATGCAGCGTACATTTACCACAATTTTTTCCTAGCCTACAAGAAATAGTAAAACCGTCAGTTTTTCTCAATTGCCTACTATTTCTTCTAATCTAGAGGAAATACAACGACCTACAGATTGATTTTGAAGCCAAATTTGAATTCAGCTATTTAATTAACATAAAGGTTCTATCACCTTGTCATAGTACAAATATGATATAGGCAGGTTCCAGAATTTTCTTCATATTAAGTTTTTCTCCTAGGCTAGGGAAAAAATCTTACGCCTGGGGGAGTTTCAAAAGTCGGATTTGGTTTCAGCTGTTTAAAATGCAGAAACGTGCATTTATTAGCTGCAAAGTACAGACATTCTTCTTTAACAATTATCTCCTTCGCAGATTTCAGAATTCCCTAGATTTTTTAATTTTTCCCTAGACGAGGGGAAAATTTTACCGTTAAATCTCAATTCTGAGGTCGCATTCGGATTCAGCGGCTCGATACACATAAGGATACACCAGTCTCGTACACTGTTCAGACATAATTGATATTTCAATCAAAAGATACTAATTTTTATTTTAAAACAGTTGAATTGAGCCAAAAAATACGAGTTTTCAACAAAATAGTTGAATCCTCAACCAAAACAATAATTTTTAACAAAACATTTGCATTTTTAAACAAGAAAAAAAATTCTACTAAAATATAAGAATTTTTAACAAGCTTTGGTTTTTTAATCAGGGAAAACTTTTAGTAAAGAGGGGGAAAAATATATAAAATATTGTTGAATTTTAAACAAAGAAGGCGAATTTTCTTATAAAAAGTTAAATTTTCAACCAAAAAGTTAATTTTCAACGAAACGCTTGAATTTTCTACAAAAATAGTAGACTTTGCAGCCCAAGAAGACAAAATTTTAACAAAAAGTTGAATTTTCTAACCAAATGGTTTATTTTTAAACTACAAATACTGAATTTTCCATCAAAAATGGAATATTTAAATTTTCAGAGATAAATCCTCAAATAATAAAAAAAAGTTTTAATTAAGTATTTCAAGTTTGAACCAAGTTCAACCAATAAAATACATGCATTTTCAACTACAAAATATAATTTTTTAACCAAAAATATAACAGTTAAATGGTTAGTTTAAAAAAATTAAATTTTAACGAACAAAAAAAATGAATAGAAAAGTATATAGAATTTCTGAAAATAAAACCAAGAATCCAACGACCAAACTTGGACAAGCACCATAAAAAGATCCTATTGCAATTTGAAAAAGAAGGATAAGTTAGAGCATCGATGTTTCGTCGCTGTTCCTATCTGCACACATTTGTCTTATCTTGATAAGGGTGCTGTATGAGTACCGAAACGTTGGTGAATACTATGAATTTTCTTTTATTGTGAGTTGATAATAATATAAAAAATGACGAAAGAATACAAAAGAGAAGCAAGGAGATTTGGTTGGTTGCCTTCTCATTTTTTTTCTCTTTTTCATTTTTGTTCAAAGACTTTGTTGGAAATTTTTTTTTTCAAAAAGAGATCCTATTTATTCAAATTACAATAGGAGCATTTAATAGTGGTTGCCCAAATTTGTCGTTGGATTTTCGGTTTTATTTTCAGGAATTCTATACATTAGTTGAATATTGGACGTTAAATAGAATTTTGAATCTGATTTTAATCTAATTCAAATTTCTTAAATTTTCAAGCCATTTAGTTTTACCATTTAATAAAGGAATTGAACTTTCAACCAATCAGTTTAATTTTTAAAGAAAAATGGATTCGCTAAATTCTCAGTTAGGTAAATTAATTTTTAAATAAAAAAACTATTTTTCATTAAAACAATCAGATGTTCAACCAAATAATAAAACATTTTTAAAAAAGATATAAATTCTGAAACAGAAATGTAATAGTAGACTTTTACATAAAAAAAGTCTTAACTTTCAACGAAAAATTAATAGAATTTCTTATCGGGTTCTATTAATACGGTTCACATTTAATATAACAGGGGTAAAGAAATTCTTTAAATAAAGGACAAAGAGGGGAATAGAGGAATATGGGAAAGGATGTGACGCCTGTATGTGAATGCTTTATTTGTAAAAGTATGCTATAACACCTACGTGACAAATCCTCATACAGCCTACAGCCCCCCCCCCCCTCTCTGACAGTATGATGTAGTTTTTAAACGGCACCAAAATAATATTAAAATTTTGATGAAAAAAAACCTGTGTGAGTAAAGTAGATGTCATTATCAATTCAGTCTCCTGCTGATCCTTGATAATATCAGCATTTTCATTCATCCCGAACACCCCAGGGTCAGTTATCATAGGCAGGGACTGCATATATTCCAAAAACTGTGCATAGACTGTCACCTGGGGCACATAGTAAATTCCACTTTCATCAAAGGGACACTCATTAATGGTAATCACGTCCTCGTTATAGAATTTAGCCAGGATCGTATTTAAAGTCCGTCGATCCCATTCATCGGTTACGCGACCACCATAATTGCATTCGCCTTCACAAATTAAAATGAAATTGATTTATCCAGTTCAGAGCTTCAGCTTTGATGTTATAAAATCAGTGTGCATTTATCCAACCTGTGAGATACTTTAGCGCCTCGAACTGAACATCCTCGTATTGATCCAAAAAAATTTTTAATTGAAGTACGCTAATTCGCAAATCAGTCTCGTTAAACTCGTAGGGATTATTCCAACCAAGGGGACCAAACTTGCGACGCTCTTGTACAATTGCATGGAAAAAGCACAGTGAGAAGATCAATTTCTTGAAGTGATTAGACTGCTTTGATTTTTCAAAGAATTCTGGATCACATATAGGATCCTGTAATTTAAAAATGAATTAAGGATTTGAATCGGTAAACAAAATGGAACACACATTTAATATGTGGGTATTCATTTTTTAGCATTCAAAATTGGTTAATTTTATTAATTCTGAGTTAGGAAATGTATTCCATATTGAAAATCCTGGAGTCGTAAAGTTCGTAGGAAACTACGTCGGAAATTGCGCAGAAAATACGTCGGAAATTACAGAGAAAACCACGTCGGAAATTACGTAGGAAACTACTTCGGAAATTACGTAGAACACTACGTCAGAAATGAGGTAGGATCGCACGTAATTTTCTATACATCGTACCTCAGGAAAAGATTTTTTATAAATAGTTAATTTATTATTTAAAAAATGGTCCACAGATTTCACAAATAAACTTATTAGAAACCTGCAAAAATAAAAATAATATTCATAAACTCGCATAGTCATTTATTTCTCTGCGTAAATGGCTCATCACTTTATTGCCCGAATGCGTACAATTCTCTTCTTTGAACAATTCGTACTTTTGATAAAGTAAGCTTTGCAAAAATCGTGTATTCAAAATTTTATATATTATAATAAAGTAATTAGCCAATTATGCAGAAAACTATGTTCGTAATAATTATGCTTATGAATTTCATGCTTATAAGTTCACAGATTTCTAGGAACTTTTATTTGAAATTAGAGATTGTTTTTAATAAAAATAAAAAATAAACTATTCACACCAAATTTTAGATCTTTGGTGGCACATCAGGTTTCCGAACAGGAGGACTGGGGTGCGATCCCTGTTCCGGCACCATTGGAAATTTTTCTATTCACTTCTACCAGGGCTTGGTGGTTTGGAACTCACCTTAAAGTATAGTTCCCCTCAAAAGAAGCTTGTTACCTCCCCTGAAAGAGGCTCCACGTGGAGGGAACTATTCTTGGGATAGTATAGTCGACTTTGAGAATACTCGGAAAAGAACGATCTCCTTGCGTAAAGGTTCCATGTCGAGGGGACTATCGCTCGGTGGTCATTAGTCGATTTCGAGTAATAAACATACACACACAAGCACTTGAATAACACACCAAGCTAGCGCATTGAATCTGTATAAGGTCATAGAGGCTGCGCTTAGCCCCCTCCCCAACCCTTCGAAATTTTCCGTCCCTCTCCAAAGCCTAGCTAGGGAGACTGCTGGATAAAAATAACAAAACTAACTAAACTAACTAAACTGACTAAACTAACTAAACTAACTAAACTAACTAAACTAACTAAACTAACTAAACTGACTGAACTGACTGAACTGACTGAACTGACAGAACTGACTGAACTGACTGAACTGACTGAACTGACTGAACTGACTGAACTGACTGAACTGACTGAACTGACTGAACTGACTGAACTGACTGAACTGACTGAACTGACTGAACTGACTGAACTGACTGAACTGACTAAACTAACTAAACTAACTAAACTAACTAAACTAACTAAACTAACTAAACTAACTAAACTAACTAAACTAACTAAACTTACTAAACTGACTGAACTGACTGAACTGACTAAACTGACTAAACTAACTAAACTAACTAAACTAACTAAACTAAATAAACTAACTAAACTAACTGAACTAACTGAACTAACTGAACTAACTGAACTAACTGAACTAACTGAACTGACTGAACTGACTGAACTAACTGAACTAACTGAACTGACTGAACTGACTAAACTGACTGAACTGACTGAACTGACTAAACTGACTGAACTGACTAAACTGACTAAACTGACTAAACTGACTAAACTGACTAAACTAACTAAACTTACTAAACTTACTAAACTAACTAAACTAACTAAACTAACTAAACTAAATAAACTAACTAAACTAACTAAACTTACTAAACTAACTAAACTAACTAAACTAACTAAACTAACTGAACTAACTGAACTAACTGAACTAACTGAACTAACTGAACTGACTGAACTAACTGAACTAACTGAACTGACTGAACTAACTGAACTGACTGAACTAACTGAACTAACTGAACTGACTGAACTGACTAAACTGACTGAACTGACTGAAATGACTAAACTGACTGAACTGACTAAACTGACTAAACTGACTAAACTGACTAAACTGACTAAACTAACTAAACTTACTAAACTTACTAAACTAACTAAACTAACTAAACTAACTAAACTAAATAAACTAAATAAACTAACTAAACTAACTAAACTTACTAAACTAACTAAACTAACTAAACTAACTAAACTAACTGAACTAACTGAACTAACTGAACTAACTGAACTAACTGAACTGACTGAACTAACTGAACTAACTGAACTGACTGAACTGACTAAACTGACTGAACTGACTGAACTGACTAAACTGACTGAACTGACTGAACTGACTAAACTGACTAAACTGTCTAAACGAACTAAACTAACTGAACTAACTGAACTAACTGAACTAACTGAACTAACTGAACTGACTAAACTGACTAAACTGACTAAACTGACTAAACTAACTAAACTAACTAAACTAACTAAACTAAGTTAACTAAACTAACTAAACTAACTAAACTAACTAAACTTACTAAACTAACGAAACTAACTAAATGAACTAAAATCGCTAAGCTAAGTAAAATATGCTATAGCAATTTCCGGCGTTGTTTTCGAAGCCGGATCCCACGCCTTTTTCAGCGAAATTTATGACGTGGCTTCTGACTTATTTTGCATCATATTTTTTTACGTCGTTTGCGACGTCATAGATTTCAATAGGGTTTCTATGTACAGGTTTAACGCTATCTAAATTCTGAATAAAATCAACACAGGATGAAGTAATTTTCTTAGTATTTTCAGAATCTATAGCTGAAATAGAGCGACGTAAAAAGTAAAATCATGTTATTGCTTACTTTGATGATTTTTCCACAATTTTTGTTGTTGGGTAAATGGTTTAAAACTCTTTGAAAAAACGTTGTCGTAAATACTAAAATAATCCACATATTTATTTGAAATCACTCATTTTTTAAACGTTTGGGGTTTTAGAGGGAATTACTTCTATCTATTTTTTACAACAAAATTTGTATTTTTCTGAAAAAACACAAAAATAATCTCGAAATTTTTTTTCGTAAATTTTAGAACGAAACAATATCAAAATTATTGTATTTTTATTGGAAGAAATGTGAATGGATGAAAGACTTAATTAA
>NC_046658.1:112900754-112903890 GCF_010883055.1 Belonocnema kinseyi | reverse complement strand
TTAATTAATTTCACAAATTGTTGATTAATTTTAAAATTTAAAAGTTAATTAATTTGAAATATTCGATTAGTAAAAATTAAAAATTGCTGTAATTTAAATTTAAATTATATTTCGTTAAATAAATTTATTTTCATTAATTACACTCGTACTTGGATTTGAGCACAGTTTTGGTTATGATCCTCGACTGAAAGCCAGACTATCCAAGCGTAACCATCAGGACCCTATGAATATTCTGAGTGAGCCGACTCAATGTTCAAATAAAAAAAAAAAGAAATTCTGCCACATCCTACCCCTTTTCCAGCATGAAAAATTACTATTTAAAATAAAATTTTTTTCAACATTTATAATTAATTAATGAAACCAAATTTATTAAACATATTATAATTTTAATGATAATCGTAGAAATTTTTAATTTTTACTGTTCTAAGTTTTCAAATTAATCAACTGTTAAATGCCATTTGCAAATATTTTCGAGGTAATATTCGTAAAATTAGCACCACAATATACTTTAGTATACGTGGTTTTAACGGAACGAGGATAGAATTAGTCGTGAACGTGATATTTGCAGATTTTCATTTTTTGGGGTTCTTCGGAAGAAATGTTAATATTTTTGGCTTTCCCACGCATGACATTCTACTTTTCTACGAGAAAGAAGTTGTTTCCAAAAGGTTTTTAATCATTTACTGCAAACTTCAGAAAAACTATCAAAATAAACAATTGCCAACGTTAGTTAAAGTGGAAACAAAAAATTTGAGAAAATTTGAATATTTTCTAATGTGAAAATTTTGTTTTTATATGTATGAAAGAAGCAATTAAGAAATATTCTTTAAAAATTCTTCAAAGTATACTCTTATTTTTTAAATATTTGCTTACACGTTGTGTTTTTGAAAATTATGACTCCATTTTTTTTATCACAAATTGCACTATAAATGAATGTAGAACTTTCTGTTTTCAATAAGGGGTAACTGATTTCGTTGCATTTTACATGACTGAATCCAACGAGTCTTTTTTATCAATAAAATCGACTGTCAAAAAAAACTTTAAAAAAAAACATTATTCACGATATTTTCATATTTTTTTGCGACTATCTCGAGAACTTTTAAGATATCGAGAAAGTAAGACACTCGTTGGACTTTAAGATGTACACTACGTACAATAAATCTCAAAAGTTGCCTATATTTGAAATAATTGATTAAATTTAAAAAACTAGATCTATTATTAATTTCTGTCATTCTTGACGGAGGCTTATAAACAGACTTTAGAAAAAAATAATTCAGGTACAAATTTTTCATTTAAGAGTGGTTATTTAGAGATTTTGTTCTTCCTTGCTCTATAAGGAAAAGTTGAACTTCTTATTGAATACAAACGATCAAGACCTTATATTATTCTTCGAAGAATTCTCTAAATTTCTTTTAGGATGGACTTTATTTAAAAATGAATTCAGAAATCACACAATTACTATTGTTATGAACAATGATAGTTTAAATTTGAATAAGAACTATACAAATTGCATTGTAAAGAATTCTTAAAAGAATAAAATGAGGCCTTGATCATACACGGAGAGAAATTTCAAGAAAGTAATTCACGAAACTGCTCCTTGATCTTATTCTAGCTTTGGCGCAAGAACTAAGATCTCGGAACCCTTCCCTGACGAGGAAGCAAAAACTAAAACTCGAAATTACCACTTTTAAATAAACAATTTTAATCTGAATTATTTTTCTAAAATTCCCTTAGATGCTTCCGTCCAAAATTTTATAAATCAATAATAGATTTTTTTTCGATTTTATAAATCATTTTAAAAATTGGAGACTTTTGAAAGCGCAATTATATTTTAAACAAAAAAGTGGACTATAAAAATATCTAGATCTTGATGTGTAGATAAAGAATGGAGGCCAAATTTGAATTCAACCGGAAAAACTACTATAACACGTCCCACTTCATGAATCACATTTTTTTATCAGTGTTTTTAAATAGATATCTGAATTTTTCCTTCGATTAAAAAATATATAACCTGTAGAAAAGATCGGATGATGTTTGCTTTCAAACCCTTGGGAGGTTCGTTCGTCATCTTTACCCCATTTTGTAAAACACTAACGGGAAAATGTTCTGCAGGGTAACTAGTTAGCCAGAGTCGAAAGTCTGGATGAACCGTTTCTGGAGTGAAGTTTTCACAAATCTGAAAGTAGTTAAATCAATTGCCGCATTTGCATATTCCAATCTTCAAGATATTGAATACCTTTTCCAAAGTTCCCATCCAACTTTTAGCCAAATGACAATTTTGCAAAACAACCCATGTTCCATTCTTCATTCCCTCATCAATGATCCTTTCAGCGATCGGACCTTGGCCTTGACCCAAGGACAAAGAGAACAGCCTGTTAGCACCAAATCCTTGATCATCGGCAAACTTCAATAAAATAGCAGTTGGATCAGCGCCCGGGGTGAGAACAAAAATAAGAGGAATGCTGCAGAAGGAGTCAGCATACGAAGCAGCCAAATCGAAGGGTGGTGATTCAATAAATTGCTTTCCCATTTCAGCTATAAATTACGATCCATCATTAAAATAGTAAAAAAGTCAGTACGTCTTCAGCATTCCCTCCTTTATATTTATCCCCTGAATTCCCAAGGCTCCATTCTTTTCCCGTATAATCCGGAAGGCGAAAAAGTTGACGTGAAAAGATGGGGCCTCTTACATCTTCTTGCTAGGCACAATCACACTCAATCTCCTGTGTGACTAATGACCTTGCCTTTCCGGGGATTCAGCAATTAATTATAAGTTTGAAAAAGACCAGATAATGAAAAAACCAGTGCAATGCACTTTTTCAGGGCGGCCACAGACTAATGTACTTGAAAAAGTGTGAAAAGTGACTAATTTAAACTGAAAAAGGATTTGTGTGCACAAAAAAGGCCTGTAATGTCAGTAAAAACTGTTATCTAATAAAAAATTCCAATTCTATTCAACACTTAAATGATCAATTTTTAAAAAATTATAATTAATTTTAGTACAATTTTCATACCTTTGACACTTACCCGAACAAAAATGCTTCGCCTTGAGTTCGACTTGAATTGCCCCCAATCAAGACATGCTGAAGCCGAAAAGGTCGACTTGAGCAGGTCTCAATTTTGAGATGGAGCCAGA
>NC_046658.1:112876946-112900654 GCF_010883055.1 Belonocnema kinseyi | reverse complement strand
CGGGGTATCAGCTAAACTAAGATACCCACTCTGTTGGTTCTATCACTAACTTGTAGCCCTTGAAGAAAGAGTAATTTCGTGGTATAGTCCATTTTTCATTGGAATTCTAAAGATTATAGGCGAAATTTTTGTGAAATCGATGGTGGTCGAGTTCTTGGAAGGGAATTCTTTAAACCCTATTTATTATTCATTAAATATTTATTTAGAAGTAAAGTTTGTGTGGAGTGATGGAGATTGAATAACTAAGTAGGAAAATATCGATAGTATTGAAGTTTTTCATTGTACAGCTCAGGCATAGTAAGTGCATAGTTGCACGGTGTGGTTCTCATAATATGAGATACCTGTGGTTTTCATAACACTGTGGCTACGCGGGGGAAATTGGTTACAAAAGTGTTTGTGACTACTGCAAAAACTAAATATATCTAAATAGCAGTAAATTTATACTTCGGAAACATAGAATGAAGTTTTTTATTAAAAATAATACTTTATTCTGCATTTTATTAGCAATTTCCTGGGGTATCTCATATTATGAGAATAGTTTGACGAGTTTAGAAAAAGCACTTTTTTACATTTTTTGTATTTTCAGCATAAAAAAAATTTTTAATAAAATTTTTTATTTGAGCTTCTTATGACAAACTAAATTTCGTTTAAAATGACCTATATTACTTTTAAATTCAGTACATAGAATTCCGAAAATCACGTCAAACAGAGTTGATATCTCATATATGGGTGCTCTCCTATATATATACTTAATCAGCTCATTTACTGATTTTCATTTGTATTATACTTGTTTGACGATGTTACCGAAAATGTTGTTTGTTTTTACATATTTCTAACGGCTTACGAGATCCTTCTAGAAAGTTACAATTTAATAATTTAATAATTACAAATTTTTCATATATCAATTTTAATCTCATTTATGAGCCGAAAAAGGTGCAACCATCTCAGCCAAGACAAGGCTTGTCTTGAGACAAGTAAACCTCGTCTTAGCCAAGACAAGGCTCGACTTGAGACAAGTAAACGCCGTCTCACCTGTCGTGGCCATAAAAGTAAGACGAAGGCCTATGTCTCGACCCAGTTTTGAGACGCAGCCAGAGATCGATGTCTTGGAGACGAACTCAAGACATAACCAAGTCGAACTCAAGTCGAAGCATTTTTACTCGGGTAAGTTGCGTATTTATATTACAATGCTTTATACAACAGGAAGTAAAAATACTGCAATTCAAACAAAATAGGTTTGTTTTTAATTAAAAATAAAAATTTCCAACAAAGAATGTTTATTTTCTAATAAAAGAACATGAATTTTCGGAAAAATACATGAAGTCTCAACCGAATAGTTACATTGTATACTAAAACAAATAATTTTCAATCGAAAACGGAATAGTTAAATTTTCAGTGAAACAATTCATTGTCAATAACAAAAAAAGAATTAAAAAATGGTGAAACATTAACTGAAAAAATAGTTTCTAACAAAGTAATTAAATTTGTAGCCACGTAATTGAATTTTTAACCGCAACAGATGAATTCTTGACACAATCTGTAATAATTAATATTTCAACCAAAAAAGACGAATATTCTACAAAACATTGTGATCGTCAACGAAAATAAATTTCTAATTTTCAGCCAAACAGTTGCATTTCTAACTAAAAAAAAGATTGAATTTATACTAAAAGTGATGAATTTTTAATAAAATATATTCATTTTAGACAAAAAATTAATTTTTAATAAAGAAGATAATTTATCGAAAAAGAAAGACAAATTTTGAGCAAAAGGCATGGATTTTTAACCAAATAGTTGAAGTTTCTACTATAAAAATATAATAATTCAATTTTCATTCAAAGAAATAAATTTTCCTACTAAAATGATCAAACTTCAAAAAAATATATACATATTTTTTAACAAAAAAGTTCGATCCTCAGACATAACAGATTATAATATTAAACCGTATTAAAAAACTTTATTTAAAAAGATGAATTTGCAATCAAATTGAAATGAAATTTTATCAAAATATATTAATAACTACGAACATAAATTTTCTACCAAGAGAGATGAATTTTTAACAAAATTCATGAATTTTCAACCAAATAATAAAGTTTTCACTAAAAAAAGACAATAGTTTAATTTTTAACCAGAGAGATACAAATCCGACTAAAGTGAAGAATCTTTAAGAACAAAAGTATTTTGTCAAAAATACATAGTTCAATTTAAAAAAAAAACAGGTTATTAACTATCAACCAAGCACTTGCGTTTTTTATAAAAAATTACATTTTTACCAAATTAGAGATACATTTTTAATTAAAAAGTTAATTTTGAATTTTCATCAAGATGTAATTTTTTTCAAAAAGTTACATTTTTAACAAAAAAGACGAATTTTCAACCAAGAAAGATGAATGTTCAACCAAAACGTAAAATTTACAACCTAAAATGACGATTTTTTCAAAAATTTTTTTTTACTTTTAATCCCAAAAAGATAAATTTTAAACAAAAAAGTTAACTTTTTATTAAAAAATATGAAATATCAGCCAAAAAAGGATTATTTTTCAACAAAATTGTTAAACTTTCAAAAAAATAATTAACTTTTCGAAAAATAAAATTGGAAACAAAAAAATATTAATTGTCAACCAAAAATATATTGGTAGACTTTTCAACCAAAAAGAATTGACTTTCTTTAAAAATCTAACAAAAGTGACTCTTTCTTCAAAAACTGATTTAAAAAAAAGAGACTAGAAGTGACTTTGTGGCAGCCCTCACTTGTTCATTGAACAAACAAAAATAATTGAAGCAAGGGCTTCTTTCGATACCAGATAAATACAAACAAAATATTTTTACCTTCTACGAAGACTTGAACTGCAGATACTACCTTATCAGGCCGAATACACCGAATAATAAGTATTTTTTCAAATAAGCCTATTTTATTAAATGGTGCTGGAAAAGTCAAAGTCTGAGGCTCCTTATTATCGAAAATGTCTCTCCACCCATTAATATTTCGAGTGAAAGCTTCTTTAATTTTCTGCAAATATTTATTTTTTAAGATATTTTTCAATTGAAGAAATAAAAAGGATATTTTTTGAAAATCGACCCTTATACTTTGCTAAACCTTGACGGGAAGAAACCACAGGGAATTGATTACTGGAAAAATGATTGGTAAAATTATTTGAATAATACCATGCCCCATTGATTTCAGCAGTAACTTTATCAATAATTATCGAATAACGCCAGTACTTATTTCCCTGTAAGATCATTTTGTAAGGGAAACTTTTAATATTTCGACTATTAGAAATAAGTAAAATTACTTTTTATAATCATTATATAGCAGTTTAGAAGATCTAAAAGAAAAAGGTTTTTTTTAACAAGGTAATGCGTTACAATCCTTCAAGGGATACATTTAAAAGCAATTGTTAGCTAAAATATTGTTTAAAGCCCAAAACAATTTTTAATGAAATCTGAACTTGAAAGCGATTGAATTTACTAAGTTCCTTCAGAATATGAGGTTGAAATCACTTGCATTCACTTGCAATCATTATCAATTACAAAAAATTCAAAATTATTCTTTTGGTTTTTATTAATCCCTTTTAATTTGAGACTTTATTTCATACTAATCTTTAACAAACCGTAAATCCTGAAATGTCATTAAGACGACACAACTCATCCCAAGCCTTAGCTGGAAGCCACTCGGTAGGATTAGGATGAGGGTTCTCCAAACCGACACCACCAGTTAAAAAGAACATCCACTGAACCATGGACATTTTCCCTTGCTTGTTGAGCAAATTTACAGTCAAAAGGAGGGAAAAGAGCAACTTATCCTTCTCAAAGAGAGAACGACATATGTTTACGAACAAAGAGTATGTGAAGGATTTTGTCAGATCCTTTAATCTTTGCTCAATACTTTCCACCGTTGGGGTGTTATCAATCGTACTCTTGAAAAGATTCACGAACCATACTAGTGAGTACTGGTACATCGGATCGATATTTGCCAAAACGGCTGTAATCAAAAATTTCAAAATAATTATCATCATAAAATACTCCTTCCGCATAAAGAAGTAATATTAGTTTCAACCCACCGATTGTGAAAAAGAGAACTGTACTGTAAACAGCAATTGGTGTATATTGCAATCTAGCTGCATCGATCGACTTCTCCGTTACTTCCGCAACAGTTTGTTTAGCTTCAATTTCATTCGAGAGGGCTTTCGATGAGCTTAAAATGGAAACTGCTGTTTGATCTTCCAAGATATTCTCATCAGACGCTGACAATACCTCCAGAATTTTATCCTCGATGTCCTTCAGCATTCTTAAATGAGAATTATAATTAATTATAATCGCGAGGTTTCGTATTACAAGATCTTTCAATGATACTTACTTTTTATTTTCTGCGCCTTGGATAATTAGTTGATTTTTTTCAGCCTCAAGGTCAGGTCTTTCCTTCGCGACAACAATTCCCAGGAGCTGATCCTCTAAACCAACCGGTGTAATCATGAAATTTAAAAGGGCCACCTTGACTGCAATCTCTGGTAAATAGTGAGGATTTCGTAGCTTTGTTGTAATGTAAAGTCTGAAGAAATAGAAATTCCCTTAATGATTTTAAATTAAAATTAAATTTTGTCATTTATATATGAACTACATACCTGAATTTGGCATTGTACTCAACAATGGAGTCACCCAGCTTAATGCATACAGTTCCACTCGCCTTGAAAGTCTGCTTCAGCAAAAGTGGTTCAAGAGCTGCATCCAATTCCGAACCAACATTTTCTAGAAGAACAGGTTGGCCAAATTGAACCGCATTTTCCAAAATCCTCATATAATCTGACTGTGTGAGTCTGATCACATGAATATTCGAAGCCTTTTCCATATTCTTGACCCACTTGTTAGCCTGCCCCTGTGGATCAATCATCAGTGGCCATCGTCTCGAATTACTAACGATGATGCCATTGTCTATCGAAAACAAATCACAGGGTAGTCCAAAAATATTCCAAGATCGTATCAGAACAGGATTGCCTAAAATTTGGGTCAGTTGATAATCCTGAGTACAGTAAACATCCAAATTGGTACACATTGAAATCCAATTTTCAATCTGTTTCTGTCTATAGGGCATTGTGAAGACTCCGAGATATGACACAATACCGGATCCGATTAGAATATCACCTGTGAGTTTGTAATAACGTTTCCCCAAGATCTTCGCTGTTTCTGACCATCTATTATATTCTCCACCTAAACCTCCAATCAATTCTTCTGCTCTTTTGAGTTTCTGTTCACACTCGTTCACTTCATCAATCATCGTTTGGTAATCTCGTTTACGTTGTGCCAATATATCTTCGAGGATAGCTAATCGATCCTGAACTTCTTTCAACTGAGCTCTCTTCACTTCCAGTTGAGCCATCGCTTCATTATAAACAGCTTCAGCTTTCGCTAAAGCAACTTTTTTAGGTGCAACAACTCTAGCAACCTTCTCATATTCCGAAATCGCAATAACCCAACGACAGAGACCTTCACAAGCAGTTGAAGCATTTCTGATCTTGTCTGGATCGAAATTTGGATTTGTAAGTATCGAGGTTCTAATCTTAGTGATGATCCTTTCGAGTATGTTATCCTTGTCGTAGCTCAGTAAGGCATCTAGAAAATGCAAATCTCCGAGAATTCGCAGCGACGGCTTCCAATAGTCCTCAACCATTCTTCCATCGTCTCCAGGAACTCGATCAGGTTTCACATCCTGGAAATACAAATTGTGTTGCAAAGTATCCTTTAATCGACTTTGTTATAAAAATATTTTCTCACCTTTAAGATGCAAATTGCCTCCATGACTAATTTAACTCCAGCTGGAGGATTCTTCATAGTCTTGACAATTTGAATATCTTGGGGAGTTAAAGTATTCAGAGCTGCATTCGCTGCATTCAGAATGGGCATGACTTCTTGCAAATCAGCATCACATTCAGTTCGAATTTCTTCTGCCTCTCCAGCTACAACCTGGAATATTAAATCATTTTTATTAATTAAAAGAATCTAAACTTTTTGTTAGTATACATCTAGAAATATTTTCATAATTACCATTGCTGCCTCTTCGTCTTTCTTCACAACTTGCTCAATCGCAGCGACTTCAGCATTCTCTTTCTCAACACTTTCTAGCATTTTCTCTACATCTTTTGCAGCTTCAATTAACTTTGGCTGCAAAGCAACCAGAGTCCCCTGCATTTTCTCAACTTGCTTATGAGTATTATCCAACTTTCCAAGTCCAGCCACATACCTCCTCTTTCCATCAAGCACTTCCCTTCTCTTCTTCTCTAGAAGATCCTTGAACGTATTGATTAATTCGAGATAGGAAGTTGGAGTCACATAACTATACCTCTTTGCTTGAAGGAGGAATTCCTTTGAAAGATCTTGAGTTGATACATGAAACGCTTGGCACATTTCGATACAGGCATTCCTTTCAGTCTCAGGCAATTTGATCTCTCCGAGAAATTTGGTAGCCACAGCCAGTAGAGCATCTTCAGGCCACGGCTGAAGCCAATCAATAGTACAGCAGTTAACTAGAGCCGGAAATTTCCTTATTCGGATGCGAAAATTGTCTCCTATCGGTGACATAGCCACGACAATATGAAGTTGTTCTTTTACGACTTGGATGAAGAAGTTGAAAAGGGCTATAGGACTTCCATCAGTTTGGAGAGATTTATCTCTTTGTCTATCAATCTGCCTCATCTGCTCACAGATTTCTGCTTTTTCATCTGCTTCAAAGAGGTTTGGAACTTCTCCTGAGTTTAGGAGATTACTGATGTCTTCTAGGAAGCCTTCTTCTTGAATCTGCATATCAGTGAAAAGGAAAACTGTGTGCAATTCGGTGGTTGCTGTTTTTCGAAGGATGCTCTTTAAATCTTCATGCCATTCATTTTTTCCATATTGCCTGGAAATTTCTACTTGGAAGAGGTCATAATCGGATATGTGGGCTGCCAATCGAGTTAGGGATTGTCGACCTGATCCACCAACTCCCACGAGTAAGGCATGACTTCGAGGCTGCATTAAAATCCGACTTATTTTTGAAAGATGCTCTACTGCGAATCTGGTATTGAAAAAACATTATTACATGAAGAACAGTCTTTAGATCTAGAAAAGTTTCAAGATTCAAAATAAGTTGATTTCCTACCTAAAGAGAACTAAATTCATTGGAGTCTTAGATATGGAATTATAATCGCTTAAATACTCTTCTACCACTAAGGAAAGATTGTCCAGATTTTTTACTTCCTTGTACATTTTTTTGTCACTCGAAGGCTCGCTGAAGTCGCAGTACACCAAGTTACGTAAATGAACTTCAGTTATCTAGAATAAGTAGTTTGGATAGAAATTTGCAAAAATATTGATATAACGCATATATCACTATTACCACATTATATCCAGTATCAAGAAAATCGCTGAAAAGTTCATTCATATCTTCATCCATTCGATATGAGAGAGTTCTTCGAATCTGTTCCGCAAGCCAATTCGCGTCATTATCATCCACCAGACGGTCTCCATAAACACGAAGAACTTCATGCACCCATAAACGTTTCATAACCTCCTAAAAAAATTTTCAGATTGATAATAAAAGATGCATATTTATTACAATGATGCCCACAACTAATCTATAAACATCGGCTAACATTTACGAACCACATTTGGTGTTGATTCAACTCTAGAAAGCAGAACTCCCTGAATTACCCTCGAGAAGTCTCGAAGATTAAACAAATAATGCGACTTGGCTGGAGTTGGTAACAGATTCTTCGTGATCTCCTTATAAATATCAAGAGTTCCGTAAACAATATAATTAACACAAGATTTAAAATGATCAGGAAATTCTCGAGACACAAGATGCCAGCTCATGATCTTGCTGAAAATAGCCACCATAACATCATCCTCAAATTCAGAAATGCCCAATGTAAAAAAGTGCCTTTTGAATCTTGGTGTAACGTCTTTTCCTCCAGAAGGTGGACCCATTGCACAAATTAATTGTACATCAATTAATTTCAAATAACTCATATCTCTGAGATCATACCAAGACCAGTGATCGAGCCACTGTCTCAATAATTCAATAGGAGGCTGAGCACCATATTCTTCCTTTAACGGCATAGAAAGATCATCAACAAAAACAATCCAATGTTTCCCAGGGGGAGCACCATAAACGCCTTTTCTTCTCTTGTCTAATTTACTCATTATGATGTCCTGGGTTTGATTCGCTGTTGTTTGAGCCGAAAAGGTCACGAAAAGAGGTTTGTAAACTTGAGGATTGTTTTTCTTAAGCAGAAAATCCATGATATAAACTGATTTTCCTGTTCCAGTTGGACCAACAAAAAGAACTGGTTTTTGATTGCAGATGAGTTGATCAAAAAGGTGGAAGTAACGCACAGTTTCAATTGTAGGAATGATTATCTGATTTACGGGAATGTCCGGAGGAATAAGTGGAAGATTTTGTAAATCGTCGGTCCAAGGTTTCCATTTCCCCTTTCCTTCCCTGATAAACTTGTAATCAAACACGAGACCAGCTGATGGGATCATTGTGATATAAGGTTTCTTAGGATTGGAAACTTCTTCCAAATGAAAGCGTTCTCTCATCTCGTCAGGAAACTCGCGCTCTGTCAGGGCTCTAAATAGCATGCTAAACCATTCTCGATAGGCGGGCAGCAAAGTTCCGCCCATAGCCCAAATACAAGAAAAGAAGAAGGACCCCTGTTAAGAATTAGAAATTAGTTATCCTATTTTAGTTTATTATGCTTTCATAGATCCCCACCTCGATCTGAGCTCTGATTTCCAAATCAGACAAGGACTTCAGGTATTTTTCGTCTTTAAATTCGACCAAGAAACAATCAAAAAGAAGCATCACCGATCGAGTTAAATTCGCATCAGGCATGTATATTATTTCCTAAAATTATATTTTTTAGCATCTTGATCTTCGAAAGTAGTTTAAAAATAGATTTTGGTACCCACTTTAGCACCTGATCTTCGGATAAGCGTCAAGAGAGCAGGACAGAATCTCAGAAACATATCTTTCATGTGAAACCTGATATGCTCACTTAATAATTCTGGCAGAGTATTCATCCATGATTCTAAAAGTGGAGTCCAACCCAGTGAAACTGGTTCCATGTAAATCATACCACACCTTGAAACTGTGGCTGGTGAGGCAACCTAACCATCAGGAAAAATGTTTAAATCTTTTAATTATAACAAATTATTTTCAAAATAATGATTACCTCCAAATCCATCGGCTCAAATATCAAATTAGTCGTAGGAGCCAGTTGTATTATTTCTCCAGACATCAAACAAAGCTTTTTATTATCATCTAGCACAGTGTTCATATTTTCAATCCACACAGCATCAACAGGACCATCAAAGATGAGCCACTTCCGATTTTCATTTGTTGAAACTGCAAATGCCCTATAACTAAGGGCCAAGACTCCATCGCTCCATTCATGTGAAGCTGGATCAAAGTTTCCATACAGTTGACCCATTGTAATCGACTTAGGATTAATAACAATAATCTCGACCTTATGTTCATCCATCAGTTCTCTCTCCTCAAGCAAAGCTAAGCATTCAGCCAACATCTTATAAGCTGATGTCTTTCCAGAAAATGGTAGGCCCACTATCATAAACCCATGCCTGACTATCATCATCTCGTAAATTTGTTGTATCTTCTCAAGGAAATAGTCCGTGCATTGAATGTTCGCATTAGCACAAGCTTCCCTAGTGCAAGCATTAATGTGAGTGTAATCTGGATCGGGAAGAACAACTCCAGGAAAAAGATCAGAAGCAATTCCTTGAAAGAGGGGCAAATCTTGATTCAGAAATTTTGGTAGGTTCACATCATTGATACTTCTTAGAAGAAGAATATCCTCAGATTCATTTGGATACTTTAGTTTTAGATTACCAGCAGCAGTCAAAACAGATTTAACAGCTCTCATCCCATAATCATAATGACACTGGCTACTCAACTGCTCTGAGCAAAGTTTATAAGCAGTCACGATTTTGACAGCCAAAGATCTTCCAGTATAAAATCCAAAAGAGTAAAGCATATTTTCAGAGATGAGGGCATAATCAGGAACCATCATTGCTACTGATCTAAAGAGTGCTTTTAAGTTATCTGGCAATTCAGACCTTCCTGCATATCCTGGATTCATGGTGATGAAAACTGCACAAGTGGGATCAAGGGTGATTTCAGAACCCTCAAAAGACAATTTTTCCGCACCGGAATGTATGCCTCGCTGAATTGTTAGGATTTGTTGAGCTACTACGGAGAGTACTTCCAGGTCTATTCTGTTAAATTCATCAAAACAGGACCAGGCACCACAAGATGCTAGACCTTTGAAGAACTTTCCGAGAGCGATGTAATCTAGACCATCTGAACAATTGAAGACGACACATTGCTTTGCCATGGCTTTGGCAAGATCCTTGGTCGTTTCGGTTTTTCCTGTTCCAGCTGGTCCTTCTGGAGCTCCACCCAGATGAAGACTTAGAGCTCCAAATAAGGTGCGATAGCAGCGGTCTGTTAAAGGAGTTATCACCAACCTTCCTGTATTGCCTAGGTACTCGTATCCATATTGTAAAAAGGAGTTGATCATGTAAGTAAACATATTCTCTTGCTAAATTAATTAATTTTCATTAGTAGATATTATATTATCAACTGATAAATATTAAAAAAGAAAGATATTTGAAATCTAGCTGATCAAACCTGCCAATAGTATCTGAGTTGACAGAGCCACTTGAAGTCATTATTGCTTGTAACACCTTCTTTCACAAGATCTGTTAGTACATCCTTTCCATGAACATCCAGTGTCACGGAAGCCTCTATTAAAAACAGAGTATTTAAAGAAGAACGTTAAAGAGATGAAATTTTTTATGAAGTACCTAAAGAGATGCGATTTTGTTTAGACAGTTTCCCCCTGATAATCAGAATAATGTCATTTAGCTCTCTTTGACATTGATCAAGATACTTCCGAAGGGCTCCAGCAGGATCACGCTCATTCAACATAGCCTCCTCTATTTGTTGAGTCCAGTATAATTGATTAACACAAAGTACAGTCTGTCCTGGCCATTCTAGAACCCAAGATGTTCTCTCTTTTGTTGGGTAGTCTTGAATTGCCATGTAAACTGTTTGACGAACACTCTTTCGCATATCGGCTTCTAATTCCACAAGCCATTTTTCGACCTGGCCTCTCGCAGCTGCTGTAGATATCACATCTACCAACTCAACAACTTCTCCTTCAGCAGACCTCATAGCATGAACCATCAAGTCATCGTCGAAAGTTAGCTTCGCTATTCCTTCAAAACATTTCTTCAAATGTGGTTGCACTCTAAAAATCATTAATCAGTAATTAAACTTTATAAATTCAAAAGCTAATTTACTTGTAGATTCTTTACCGAGTTGGGTCTTTTGTTTCGGACAAAATTTCCAGCAATTCATCATTGGAGAGGAAGAAGAATCTTGGGAAGAAGAGTCTCTTCTTCTCCAAGTAGTCATTTAATCCTTTCTGTATCAATTCTAACAAGCCCAAACTCTTCTTCAGTCTTTCCAACATCTTGTCTATTCCCACCACAGATAATACCCTCGGATCAGCATGAACAGTTTTCATAATATCTCGCCAAGTTTTATCAACAGTGCTGAACTTTCGTCCTTCTTCTGGCATTTGCTGCTGGATATCAGGTGAAGAAAAAATTGGCTCCAAATACATCCACGTTCCCTGAACCATCAACCACTGATCTAGAATATCTTGAAGCAAATACAACTTCTTCTCCCATTTTCTACAAATAGATAGCTTCATGACATACTCATATATATTCCATAATTCCTACAAAAATTGTTATGATCTAAATTACTAAATAGGAATAAATTCGTACAATATTTGGGCTTCGAATGGTTTGATGTAGGCTGAGTTCTTCATGGTGACAGCTTTAGTGATGTGATCATCAAGCAAGACTTGAATATCATCAACACCAGCGACAACATAAGTTCCAGTATCTTTATAAGGATTGACAGTGAAAACCATTTCCACCCAATCCTTGTGCATCTTATCTATACTTTTCTCTATAGTACTCTCTTTACTAGCACCTTCTGAAATGCTTTCGAATTGTTCAACGTACACATCAAGATTCATATTCAAAATCTTTCCAAGAGTCAAATCTGCATCGACCTTGATTGAAAAGCCAACTATTTCCGAAATTTGCTCCCAATGTCTTTTCTTCATTCCCGGATTACCTAGCGTCGACACGATTGGCATGTGTTCTCTAAAATCCTCTATCTTCTTCCTTACATTTAGAGCAAGTATCTTAGATTCAGTTTCCTGAAAGGTTTTTTCCAATTTGTAGAGAGTTCTAAAAAAGTTATACATTATTTATAGCTATGGATATGTATTAGTGAATTAAACATTAGTCAAGTTTCAAAACCATTATTACCTATAAGCCATTGATGCATCATTATCTATATCTTCTGGATTAGAAGTACCAATTAGAGAATTCATCCATTTCTCATATTTCATCAAGAAATCACAACCAGCATCAAATAATTTTTTGAAGGGTACTAAGCGATCTGCGATTTTCTTTCGCATTGGATACTGAGTTGTTTCCCATCTAAAAGCTACTTCTTCTTCATTAAATTTATCTATTTTCTCCATAGCTTTAATCAATTTGTCTTCTAAAGTCTGAGCCTTTTTTTGATAATAGAGGATTTCCTCTATATCGCCGAAGTATTGCATTTCTTCCACTTGTTTTGAGTAGGATTCCAGCTCTTCTTCAAATCTTTGATACCTAACTGACCATATTAAAGATATTTGAAAAATTTAAGAGATTTCAATTAATGTCAAAGGTTTCAAAAAGCTTTTATATGGTTTTCAAACACTAACAGATATTTCAAGAAGATGAAAAAGATTTTAGGGCAATTCGCGTGATTGCAGAGATATAAATACGGTATTTCAAAAGATTTCAGAGAATTTTAACGGATTTTTTAGGACTTTAAAGTAACTCGAAAGATATTTCGGGTATTTAAGAAGAGATTTCAAATATCTAAAGCTATTTTTTAAAAAATCGCGAATATTTAAAGGTTTTAAGGCATTCTACGGTTTTTAAAGTAAAAAAAAGATGTCAAAATATTTAACGGTTTTTCAATAGATTTTATAATAATTTCAGGATTTTACAGAATATTAAAAAATCTCAGGAGATTTTTTGTAGGATTTTATAGTATTGTAAAAAAGCCTAAATTGTTAAATAGGATTTCAAAGATTTCTAGGAATGTTGGAAGAATTCGAAAACTCTTAAGAATTTAGAATGATTTTATAAGATTTAAAAAAGCCAAAGAATTTCAGGAATTTTAGAAGTTAAATGAAATTTTAAAAAATCTCAAAGTTTTTCAATGGATTTTAGTGATTTTACGGATTTCTGAAAAATTTCAAAAGATTTTAAGGTTTTTTATATGATTTTATATTATTTTAAAGAAACCCAAAGTATTTCATAGTATTTTCAAGATTCCTAGGAATTTTTGAAGAATTCGAAGACTTTTAAGAATTTGAAAAAATTCAAGGAATTTCAGGGATTTTAATGATTTTGCGAAGTTCCAAATAATTTCAAGAGATTTTAGGAGGTTTTTATAGGAATTTAGAGACATAGGATTTCCAAAAATTTAAGGAATTTCAGGTATTTCAAAGATAAAAGCAAGTTCAACAGATTTGACAAAATTCTAAGAATCTCAAGATTTATTTAAGGTTTTTTCTGAAGAATCTTATAAGATTTCAAACTAGCTCAAAGTATTTCCTAAGATTTCAAAGATTTTTACACTATTTTTAGGAATTTCGGAAAGTTTTTTCAACCTTTATGAAGGAATAGAAATATTAAACGATATTTTTCAAGGATCCTGAAGGATTTTTTAAAATTATACAGCTTTTTAAGGGACACAAAAGTGTTTTATAAGATATCAAAGATTTCGAAGAAGTTCAAAGAATATCAAAAGCTTTAAAGGATTTTCTAGGGTCTTCAAATTTAAAGGTTTATATTACAAGAAATTTCTAGGGAATTCAAAGAATTCTATAGATTTGTAAAGGAACATAAAAAGATTTCAAAGATTTCTGAGAACGTTCAAAGAATGCGAAAGTTTTCATCTATGTTCAAAGTATTTCAAGTATTTAAAGGTATTTTGAAAGATTTCAAGGAGTTTTAAAGGATTCTATGAATTTCAGCGGATTTCATATGGTTTAAAAGATTTCTACTCAATTTCTAGCAATTTCCAAAAAGATCAAAATTAATTTCTACGGTTATTAAGGGATTCAAATATTTAAAAGTATTTCAAAGAATACTATAGGTTTTCAAAAAATGTATTGTACTCTAGGAGCTTTTAAGAAATTTAAAGAAATTTAAAATGCTTTGAAAATATTTACAAGTTTAATAATGGATTTCATAAGATTTCATAGAGTTTTGAAGATTTCAAGGTATTTTAAAAGGTTGCAAGGAAACTTGAAGGATTCTTCAAAGAAATCTATAGGATTATTAAGGAAATTCAAAATTTTTCACAGAATTTCAAAGGTTTCTAAGAACTTTTAAGCAGTTCGAAAGTTTTACTGTATTTACAAAGTATTTCAAGCGTTTAAAGGTATTTTAAAATATTTTAAGGAATTTCAAAGAATTCTATGAATTTCAGAGGAACTCAAAGGATTTAAACAATTTTTACTCAATTTCTAACAATTTCAAAAAAATTAGAAATAAATTTCCACGGTTATTAGAAGTTTCAAATAGTTTAAAATATTTCAAAATGTATCATAAGTTTTGAAAATGTGTACTATATTCCACGGGATTTTCATAAATTGAAAGAAACTTAATATGCTTTGAAAATATTTTAAAGTCTTTCAATGGATTTCATAGGATTTCAATGATTTCAAGGTATTTTCAAAGCTTTCAAGGAACTTCAAAGGATTTTTTAACAGAATTTCACAGGGGTTTTAAAGAAAATCAAAGTATTTTATAGGTTTCAAAGAATTCTAAGAACTTCCAAACAATTCGAAAGCTTTTAAGGAATCTTTGGGGAATTCTATCGTGTTTCAGAGAATAAACTTATTTTAGAATTCATTCCTTTTTTAATTAATCTCATAGGTTTTCATAGGATTTCAAATTATTTAAATATATTTCATAGGTTTTCACGCAATTTTCAAAGGATTCGAAGGGTTTTATGGAGTTTAAAAAGATATTATAGAGCTTCAATGAAACTCAAAGGATTTCACGGGGTCTTAAAGGTTTCAAGAGATTGAGAAAGGTTTCTAATGTCATTTTTGCAATGGGAATGTACGAATTTTAAATATTTTACAGGATTTCAAGGAGTTTTTAAAGAATTCGAGGAATTTCGATTTACCTTAAAAAATGTCAGTTCTTTGAAGTGATTTCACGGAATTTTATACAATTGCATGGTATTTCAGAAAGACTGAATAGAATTCGAAGATGAATTTAAAGATTTCAATTAAATTCACAAAAGTACAAAGGATTTAAGGAATTTCAAAAGATCTCAAATACATTTTAATAAAGTTCAAAAAAAGGGATGTCAACATAATTCCCGAAATATCCAGTAATTCAAATGATTTTAAGTGATTATACTGGATTTATTAAGATTACTAAGATTCTTAAGATTCTTGAAATACAATCATGCATACAAACAGTATGACAACATTACAAAGTCAGCTGGGGTCAATTTGACCCCATGTTAGTAGTATGTCATTTTTCGGAGGTGGAAGTAATGAGGGTTAAGATTATTATTAATTATAAAAAATTTAAAAAATTTCCAGGCTATTCATAGGGTTCAATGGGATTGTATTAGAGGTATGGACTGTGGAGTAAAGTTTAAGAATCGTTATCTCTTTCATTTCTACATTTCTAAAAAAAGGAGGCTAAATACTTTTAAGAGCGTCTTGAAACTCTTGAGACTTGTTCTCTATGATGATCCTATTATCTTCCAAAATTTGAGGTACTTTGTGGTACCACTGAAATGCGTTGTTATTGGTATGAATCTCTTCCTCCGTGAGAAGCCAGTAGTCAGACAAAAACTCTACAATCTCGATAATATCCTGGAGACTACTTTCCAACTGCTTTAAGGAAAACTTCTCCACCTTTTTCATATAATCGATGAGCTCCATCAATTCAGCAGTGTTTGCAGGAGCACTCAAAGCCCGATCAGCAATCACTTGGTATTCTTCTCCAACACTTTTTCATGGGAGAAGTTACAAAAGTATTAAGAGTGGAATCTCGAAATCCCGATATCATTATCATTTTCTGTTTGCTTCCTTATCTAAACTTTATGGCTATAACGAGGCCCCAAATTATTTTTCAGAATAGACCATGCTTTCCCTCCCATTTTTTAGAAGTAGTCGGTATTACCTATATTTTGTATATTTTTTTAATTCCAGAGTTTTTCCAGAATTTGGAATCTATTTAATGGGTTCATTACTCACTCTTAGTTACCGTTCACAAATAGCGTTAACAATTTTGGGCTACTTTTGAGCCCCTACTCCCTCTCCCCAATGTAACCATTGGCTAAAAACAGATTTTCAATAACAATGTATTGCATTTCCAATTACATTCTTGAAGTTTCACTTAAAAAAGGTTTTCTACTGAAAGAAAAAAAATTTGCATAAAAAAAAATATTCTATAAATAACAAAAATTATCTTTAGTCAAACAGTTATATTAATAATCGGATAAGTACATTTTTGAGCTTAAGAGACTCATTTTGAACAAAGTAATTGAGTTTTAACCAAACAGTTACATTTTGAACCCAAATAGAAGAATTTTGAAGAAAAAAGTTGAATTTTCAACACGATCGTGAATAAAGCAAAAACAAAATAATAATGAGGAAAGGAACCAGAATTAGTTGTGTTTTATCGTTTAAACATAGCCAATATTTAAATTTTATATTGTTTAATTATTATTGACTATATGACTATTAAATATATAAAAATTACTGTAAATTTTGTTTTTAAACATTATTTCATCAATGGAAAACGTTTTTTTTAACTTATTTATAATGTATTTCAGTCGATAGAAATTCACCCTAGAATCCGCGAATTTAGGTTATTCGTAAATAATTTTAAAACTTTGACTTTAAATTGAATTTAAATTCCTTGACTCCTTGGTGCATACGATATTCAATGTAACAAAGGTATGATTTAAAAGGTTATCTTGTCTGAAATGTATGGTTAGGTTTATGCAGCCATAATCGAGCACAGGCGACTGCGTATGCGCATGAGCACAGTACGATTATAAGCCCATAATATTCTAAGGAGAATTATGAATTCATTATTGTACATCGCGCATGCGTATGCGCTTCTCCTGTTTGAACAGCTAATTTCACAACTAAAAAGAAGCTGATAAAAGCGTATTTCATGCCTGCGTTACATAAATACCATTATTTAGCCTTTGGTAATATTGTCAACATTATTGTAGCGATTCGCCCTGTTTGACGGTATATATGATATTTTTTAAAGTAACAACGGTTTGGGTGGTGCACTGGTCAATAAGTCAGGACATACCCAATTATTTTTTGACATTCTCAGGCCTGGCTATAGCTTCGTTTTATTTGCTTCATAGGGTCCGATCAAAAACTACATCATGCTGTCAGGAAGAAGGATGATGCAGAACATGACATCACTCTTTCCCTCTATATCCATTTCATTTCACTCTATTTCACTCTATATCCATTTTTTGAAGAATTCCACTTTTTCACATTATTTCGTTTCTTTGCTTAAATGCAAACTGAATTAATGGAAGCCACTAAGAAAATCCAACTATTTTTCATTATAAGTTCATTATTCTTCATTGAAAAGTCTTGCATTATATTTTTGGTTCAGAATTGATCTCTTTTAGTTAAAAATTCTACTGTTTTGCAGAAAATTGATTGTCTTTAATTAAAAATTTAACTCGTATTAAAATTTGCATTAGGAATTCATCTTTTTTGTTGAGAATTCAACTATTTTGTTAAAAAATTCGTTTATTCTTTGTTTTAAATCCATTTTATCATTTGCAAATACAACTATTCTATTCTTGGTTAAAGTGCTTTTCTTTCATGGCTGAAAAACCTTTTCAAGTTGGAAAATCAATTCTATTGTTGAATATTCATCATTTTAGTTTAACAATTCATCTCTTCAGGTAGAAATTTCATCTTCTTTTGATCTTTGATTATAATAATAATTACATTTTTTTAGTTGAAAAATCTAACATTAAATTTCTCGTTGAGAATTCATCTGTTTTTTTTTTCAATTTGATGGCTTTTTATTTGAAATTAAAATCTTTTGTTGGTTGACATATCAAAGATTATATTTTCCGTTATGAATTACTCTTTTGATTAAAAATTTAAGTACGCCGAATTCGTCGTTTCAAATGGAAAATTCATCTTTTTGGTAAAAAATTAAAAGCCAACTGTTTTCTAGTCAATTTGTCTTTTAAGGTTGAAAGCACAACTCTTTTATTGAAAATGTATTTCTTTCAGTGGAATAATCATACCTTTTGATTAAAAAGCAATCTATTTTATTGAAAATGTAATATATTTCGAATTGAAATCTTAAAAAATCTATAATCAAGTAAATATGGTAACTATACATTAATTTTATCTAACAAAAGTGTTCCCCTATTATTTCTCTATTTTTGTGAAAAATCAGCCTATTTCCACCGTTTGAAAACATTTTGAGCTGTAAAGTCTTCGAAAATATTCCTTCAGTATGTTTGTCATACTTTTTCTAAGAAGAGGAAGTGAGTGAGAATATGGGGAAATAAGGTGTCCGGAATTGAGAGAAAAGTAGAGAAAATGAGGAGAGGCAAAGTAGAGGAAGTGAGGGGCAGAGAAGTAAGGAGAGTTAAGGGAATGAGTGAAGGGAAGTGAAGAGGATATAAGTGTAGGGGAAGTAGAGGGATTAAGGAGCAATAAAAAGAAAGGAAGTAGAGAAAGTGAGGGGAAACGAGGGGAGGGCAAGTAGGGGAACTGTGGGGAAAGAGTGGTTGGAAAGTAAGGGGAAATAAGGGATAGATGAGTAGAGGAAAGAAAATATGTAAAGTGAGGGGAATAAGCGTACAGGAACTGAGGGGAAATTAGGAGAGGGTAAGTAGGGAGTGTAAGAAGAAATTAGAAGGGAGAAAGTAGTTTAAGTAATTAAAATAGGGACAGGGGAAATTAGCGCGAGTAGGGGAAGTTAGAATAATTTAGGAGAGGGAAAATAGGGGGAGTCAAGGGTAATTGAGGAAAGGAGAATAGAAGAAGTGACATGAAATTAGAGGAAGGGAACTAGGTAAAGTAAGAGGTAATGAGGAAACGGAGAATAAGGGGAAATTAGGGAGGGGGTAGGGGAAGTTAGTGTAAATTAGGCGAAGTAGGGGAAATTATTGAAAACGAGGATGAGTAAGAGGAGAGAGTGAGGGCTGGTGAAGGTAATCCAGTGGGCACAAAATTTGGCGACGTCTTTACGACATCGTGACGACATCTTTACGATAACTTTACGACATCCTATATCCATGTCGTTAAGGTCGTTAAGTAGTGGAATATAGGGGTAGCAGGGAAGGGAAAGTATGCGAGAGGAAGCTTTGAACGATTCAATTATCTTCTTAATAGGCCAAAAAGCTTTCTGTGGGGATTCTAGCTTTGTGTGACGATCTTTGACAAAGAAGGGGTGGAAAAAGTGTTCAAAATAGCCTGACGTACCTTTTTAACGGCCCTAAATTAAATTATTAATTAAATTTCAACGTCAGGAAAACCGAATAATAATCGAAATTAATTTTTCTGAAGACTTACTTCTTTGCTTTAGATTGATACTGAGTAACTAAGCGATTTAGCAAAGCATTTTCAAACGATTTCAAATTGTTGACGACAGTCTCAATGAAACTTGTATAGCTCGTTTCGAAAAACTCCGTAAAGGCAGTTTTGTCAATTTCAATAGGGATTTGAGCTGCCAAATTATGATAATGTTCAATTCTTTCTCTGTACTCTTCAAGATTATGTGATTCGTTAGCTAGAAATTCATTGACTTTTTGAAGTTCTTCATTATTGAAAAATTGAGCATATCTGAAAAAGAGATTCGGTAAATGACGTGTTTAAATAAAAAATGGTATTAATTTATTAAAATTTAATGAAATAATAAATATGAATTGTCGTTTTGGACACAATACCTAAAAATTTCATTGAGGCATTCTTCAGGCTTGATTTTCTTTTCATTGATTATGAGGGCGATTTCCCTTTTGTATTTCTCGACTGTTTCCATTGAAACTTGTGGCTGACACAAACACCATTGGGGTTAAATATACCTTCTTATAAAGAACATTGAATAAATTTGAACTCACCTTGAGTAGAGTCTGAGGACCAAACCAATCAAGGTATAGCTGAGTTTCCAGCCTGTCAAAGCCAGTAACTGCTGCGCAAATAGCATCCAAGATACTGCAAAAAACGTCTTCAAAGTGCTCCGTTGCCGGGTCGAACATTGGAACCTTCTCTTTTACAATTATATTAAGCTTAAAACTGCGATTTCTGGCATGCTGAAATTATTATCATTTTCTTAGCAAGTCTAGAGTTAGAAAAATATACTTCCTAAATCGGAATCAGTGCAAAATGGGTTCTCTTAATGAAAGCAGTATGAACTGCAGCGGGTTCAAGTCCCGCGCCAAGTCTACATAAAAATGGATTTTTTATTATTAACGGGTTTTGGAAATCATCCATAAACTACTTTACTAATTTAAGGGGGGAGGGTTTTCTCTTAAATGAGAACTGAATTAATAGAACCCAATAAGAAAATATAACTGTTCTTGATGTATATTAAATCTTTCCTGGTTGAAATATCATCAATTACACTTTTCGTTGAGAATTCAGTTTTTTTTTTTTAATTCAACTGCCTGGTTAAAAGTTCTACAACTTTGTTAAAAATTAATTTCTTTTTGGTAAAGATTTATTATTTTAGTTAAAAACTCACATTTATAGTTTGAAATTAAACAAGTTCCTTTTTCTGGAAATGTAACGATCCCATTTCTGGTTCAAAATATATATATATATTTTTTTTAATTAATTGATCTGGTATAAAATGAACTTTTTTCTTAAAAATTCTTAATTTCGAGTAGAAAATTTAATTGTTTTGTAGAAAATACGTCTTTTTTGTTTGAAATTCATTCAGGTTTCTGGTTGAAATTTCATCTTTTTTATTCAAAATTCAACTATATTGAAAAAGAATTAAACTATTTTGTTAAAAATCAAGTTATTTATTTTTAAAAAGAACTGCATGGTAGAAAATTAACTTTCTTTTTGAAAATTCATAGTTTTGGGTGGTAAATACAACTTTGTTGTAAAAGCGTCGAGTATTTTGTTGAAAATTCGTTTTTTTTTTGGCATACAATAATACTTCTTTTTGAAAATTCATCTTTTTGACTGTGGATTCAACTATTTTTGTTAAAACTTCTTCTTTTTTGGTTGAATTAAACTAGTACAACATTAGTTTTTCGGTTTGTTGAAAAATAACTTTTTAAAGTGAAAATGTAATTTTTTCATTTTAGTTTAAAAACATATCTTTTTTCTTCAATTTAACTATTTCGTTGCAAATACATCTCTCTTGATTAAAAATTAATTTCTTGTTAGAAATTAATCATCATTAACAGAAAATCAAACTATTTTGTTAAAAATCGAACCATTTATTTAAAAAATTACCTATTTGGTTGAAAATTCATAATGCGGGGTGGAAAATTCTACTGTTTTGTGGAAAATTCATATATTTTGTTAATAAATTCGTATTTTTGGGTAGAAAAGTAATCTTCTATGAAAACTCTTTTTGTGTGTGTGTATTTAACTGCGTTTAATTCAATTTTTTTTTTATTTTTAGAACTGATATTTTTTCGTTAAAAATTCAAATACTTGATTTAAAATTCATCTTTCTTAATTAAAATTAATTTCTATTTGAAAATTCATTACTGTGGGTTTAAAAATGCATTATTTTGTTGAGTTTGTCGTTTTTGCTAAAAACTTCAACTGTTTTGTTGATAATTCATCTTTCATAATTTTTCATTTAAACTTTAAATTTTGTTTCGTCGAAATACAGAATGTTAAATCTGTCGTTACGAATTTATCTTTTTTGTTAGAGAACTAAACTATACTTTGTTAAAAATTCAATTATTTTGTTAAATTTTAGTTATTTTCTTGAAAACTCAACTATTTTTTAAAACTGAAGTTCGTGAATATTCAACGGCTACACTACTTTCGGGAAAAGGATGGGGGGAGGGGGGTTAAATGATAATATTGAATGATAGGAGATAGAAGCGGTTATCACAAGGACTTTGTAACACGTGACACTTATCTGATTAAAAACTAAAAATTTGTATCTGAAAATTTTAGTTTATCATAAAAAACTTCATTTTCAGCCAAAAGAGATTAATTTTTCAACGAGAAAAATGACGTTACTACTAAAAGAAGAATTTTCAATTAAATAAATGGATGACAAAATAGATAAATATTCAAATAACAAGAAGAGGTTTAAACCCAAACATTTTCAAGCTAAAAACTACAATGTTTGAAAAAACAGTTGACTTATAACCAAAAGAGAAGAATTTTCAACAAGACAATTAATTTTTAACCAGGAAAGACGAATGTTTAACAAAATCGTTCAATCTTCAAACAAAATGAGAAATTTTTAAGAAAAAAAAATAGATTTCTATCCAAATAGACAAAATTTCAACAAAACACATGAATTTATGAGCAAACAATTGAATTTTCAATTCATAAAGGAAAAATTTGCTACCAAAAATGGAATAGTTACATTTTTGGATCAAAGAAATTCATCTTACACACAAAAAAAAAGAATTTTCAAAAAAGAAGTAAATTTTTTAATAAATACTCTAATTTTAACGAACCAGTTCTATTTTCTACTACAGTAGTTAAATTTTGAAACAAAAATATTAATATTCAACAAAAAAGTTCATTTTAACCAAATAGTTTAATTTTGTACCAAATTGTTGAATTTGCAATCTGAAAATATATGAATTTTCAATGAAAAAGTTCATTTACGACCAAAAACTAGAATTTTCAACTAAAATTATGAATCTTCAACAAAAAAAAGATTAATTTTAAGACCTATTTTAAGACTAGTTCAGATGTCCACGATCTAGTTGGACAATTTTGACTATTTTTTTCGTCGTTCGCTTCTTTAGCAGGGAGGTTTCCTTATTAAAAACTTTTTAAATGTCCTGATATCTTGTTTAGAGAATCAAAATACTTATTTTAGGACCAGTTTCACAATCTGTTTGGACGAATAGGACTTGATTTTTTTCTTAAGGGTGGCCACAAGTCTTTAGGGGTAGTTTCGATCAATAAATCTTTATGTATTGACCTAATTATTTACCCCGACTTCTATTGAAACCAATTTCGAACGTCTTAGAGTGTTTGTTATAGACTTCACAGAAGTTTACGTACATTAGCCCCCCCCCCCTCAATATTCGGGTTTTCTGTAGCCCACTAAGTTGCACCCCAAATGCGCTCAAATGTACCACCGACGAAAAAATTTGGCCACGATACTGTAGGAATTATATCAGGTATTACGCATGTAGGGAAGTACCGTCGCGATACCCTCCCCCCCATTTGAAAATCAAAGTTTAAACATCATGACCTTGAAGATCTTCAAATGCGCTAATATGTGTCATTAAGAAAAAGTTTTGCGCCACATTACTAAACGCGTTATCAGCAATAAAAAAGAGGGGGGGGGGGCTGGCGTCCTTTTCCAAA
>NC_046658.1:112875452-112876846 GCF_010883055.1 Belonocnema kinseyi | reverse complement strand
GAGTCGCTAATTACGAATCTGGCATCCGTTGAACTCTATCGCTTCAGGTTCAAGGTCATTTGAAGGTCATTTGAAGGTCAAATCGAGAAAAAACGGTAAAAAGTTAAAAAAAAAAATGTTATAAGTTTTTGGGGTCGCTAATTACGAACCTGACGCGATAAAAGTCAAAGGACGCCAGATTTGTATTCGGCGACCCCGAAAACCATAGTAAACCCGAGCTAACCTCAGAATACATGTTTAAGAGTGTCAAATCTCTCGAAAATACAGTTGGTGGGTAGTGGTGTTTCCTATATTTGTAGGGGTGGCTGGGGGGTGGAGGGTAGTCCGTTTAGCGTGCAATCGACTCGGGATGCTTATAAGATACTACCATGATTTTTTCAGATTTTTTGGTCCAAAAATAAATTAGGCCAAAAACCGGCCTTACCGACCCTCCTCCTTTGAATCCACGAAAATATAAAACATTATCATCATATCAAATTATCAAACTATATAAAAATGATCACACACTCGATTTTTGGATTTATTTTGAAACCTACACTAATTCTGTGTCCTTTTTATCGGAAATTTCATTCTTGATTTTAAATTTGAAATTGCTAAAGTTTGAATGTCTTCGATTTAAGATTGCTTATTGAGATCGAATATTTCAACCTGAAATTATTTAATTCTTCACGTTTTTAATTGAAACTTGTTTAATTTTAAACCTGTAAGTGTCAAATGGTTAAGTTTAGGCCATTTTAAATGTCTAATTATCAAAACATTAAGACCTAATTTGAAGTGGTACCATTTTGAACAATTTAAATTATAAACTGTCATTTAATATTGGAATTTAAAATTGTTTAAAAATTAGGGTAAATTAAAATTGTACAATATGAAATGAGTTTTATTTAGGTGAAACAAGCGTATTTAGTTATATTTTTTTAATACGCTATCCAAAATTATTCAGGTACAACAAGTTTTTGACATTGACATTGACAGACATTTTTCTGAATGATTTTTGTTAGGATTAAGAAACACTCATGGGTCGTAAAGGATCCTGAGGGCCCTGAGAAAGAATAAAAAAAGAAACTCTTACATATTCATAAGATAAAAAGAGTGCAAGATTTAGATGCTACGATTTTATTAAATATTACAAAAAAATTAGTCTATTCAGTTAAAATAGGAGACTTTATGGGAGTTCAGGGAACACAGTTGAATATTAATATAGGGTACTATAGGGGAGATAGGGACCGGTTTATGAAGAGATCAGTTACACCAGCCCCCTCACCCCACTCTTAGTTTTCGGGTTTTCTATAGCCCACTGAATTTAGCTCCAAATTGTCCCAAATGCGCCACCGATAAAAAATGTTGCACCACAAAACTGTAGGAGTTAATCAGGTGTTACGCAGAAGGGGGGG
>NC_046658.1:112809351-112875352 GCF_010883055.1 Belonocnema kinseyi | reverse complement strand
ACTCGGGATACTTATAAGATACTACCATGATTTTTTCAGATTTTTTGGTCCAAAAATAAATTAGGCCAAAAACCGGCCTTACCGACCCTCCCCCTTTTTTACCATGTTTTTGCAAAGTTTCAAATTTTAACATATTACTTAATGTATGTTAATCCATAAGAGAAACAAATGCGAAAATACTTTTTAGCCATTTTGCATAGGCCTTACAATTTTTACTTATGGTATTTTGGGTAAACTTAGGGCATTTCAGTACAGACTTCTTACACCACGCACATTACCGGAGAATACTCTTAATTAAATTCTTTAGACATTTTTTTTTCATTTGAGAATATTCACATAATTCAAAGATTAGCTTTGACGGTAGATTAACTCAATAAATTCGGGGCCGTCCATAAAATATGTTCTCTCTTTTTAAAAGAATTCTTATTTTTTCCCTGTTTCTTCAGAAACTTACATCTTTTTCGCTTTTTTCGCTAAATTTAAACTGAATTAAATTGCGAATAGAACCCACTAAGAGAATTCAACTATTCTTGGTTAAAGTTCACATTTTTTGGTTGAAACGTCTACCATAATATTTACCTTTCAATATTTATCTTACTCGATTGAAAATTCTACTATTTGGTTGAAAATTGAACTATTTTGTTGAAAGTTAAACTACTTTATTCAAACTTAATCTTTCAAATAGAAGATTCATCTTTTTGGTTAAAAAAATTAACTATTTCGTTGAAAATTCATTCTCTTTTAGTTGAAAAATTTTTTTTTTAACTGAAAATTTTACTTTTCCACTTTTGGTTCAAAATTCAGATTTTTTAATTAATAAAATTTAAATCCTTGGTTACAAATTCATGTATTTTGTTAATAATTCATATTTTTTGTAGAAAAATAATCTTCTGAGTTTAAAAATGAAGATTTCGGTTGAATTTTCAACTCTTTGGTTGAACACTCTTTTCTTAAAAATAAAATTTTTTTGTTGAAGACTCATCATGAACTATTTTGTTAAACTTTTATTGTTGTTGGAAATTCATGTATTTTATAGAAAATTCGTCATTTTTGGTAGAAAAATACTCTTCCTAATTTAAAATTCATTCTTTTTGGTAAAAAATGCAACTGCTTGGTTGAGATAGATCTGTTTTTGTTGTGGATTCAACTATTTTGTTGTAAAATTTTCTTTTTTGGATGATTTCAACTATTTTTGATTTCAAATTAATATTTTTTTGACATATTAACTATTAAATATTTTACTAAGAAATAATTTCTTTCATTCAAAAATGAATTACATGATTTCGAGTTGAACTACTTTGTAAAAAATGTATTTTTTTCTTGGTTAAGGATTCATTATTTTACTTGAAAATTAAACTATTTATTTGAAAGTTAAACTACTTTCTTGAAACTTACAATATGTTATTGAAGATTCATCCATTTGGTTAAAAGTCTAACTATACCATTTTTGGTTCAAAATTCGTATTTTTTAGTTGAAAATTTAAACAGCTGGTTAATAATTCGTGTATTTAGTTAAACATTCATATTTTTAAATAATTAAATAATCTTCTCGGATAAATAAGCAACATTTTAGTTAATAATTCAACTCTTTGTTTGAACGTTGAACTCTCTTGTTAAAAATTCATTTTATTTGCTGAAGCTTCATCATGAACTATTTTGCTGAAAAAATCACTTTTTGTTGTTGTGAATTAATTTTCTTAGCTGAAAATATAACTGTTCCATTTTTCATTGAAAATTGATTTTGATTCCACATTTTTTTGGTGTAAAATTAATTTTGTCATACATTTTAAAGTATAAGATGGATTTTTTTACGAAAGTTTTAAAACTGATTTTCCATGAAAGATGTGGCAGAACCATTTCACCCTAAGATAATGATAGTAGGGTTAAATAATATCAAGCCATTTTTCGGTCAAGAAAATGTTTGTTTGTGGGTGGGACACAACTGATGAAAAAAAGGAACAATTATTCTGTGTAAACATTTTTTGGACGTTTAATATAGTTTTTGTCCTAAAAACATTAAAACTACTAACCTTTGGCATTAATTAAAATGTATTCAATTATTTAAACAATTGCAGCAAAACCCTTGTCCGAATCCATTAAAAATTAGGCAGGTTTACAGTCTTCTTTTGAAATGCGCCAGAAAATTTCTAAAATTTTTAAATTACTCAAATATAAGATATCTTGTGAGTTTTGTGCAGGCTTAAATAACTTTTCTTGACAGGAGAATTGCTTTTTCATAAAATCGAATTTTTTCATTTTTCTCGCAAACAATGACAGATGCGAAAAAGGATAAGATAAGGGACCATTCATAAATTACGTTAACAATTCTGGGGAGAGGGGGGCACGCTAAAAACTAATATTAATAACAGAGGATGGGTGGAAATGTCATTGAAAGTAAAGTAACGAATTTAGATAACATTTAGTACGTTTCCTGATAATAAATTTGTTTAAATTCTTTTTTTTCTCTGTTTGTAAAAAACATACCCTTTTCTTCCATTTTTCTCGTTTTTTCGCTTAAATGCGAACTAAATTAATAGAACCTAACGAGAAAAGTCAGCTACTTTAAGTTGAAAAGTCTACTATTATATGTATGATTCGGAATTCAAAATTCATCTAATACCATTTTCAAAAAATTAATCATGTTGGCTAAAAAATCATCTTTTGGGTTTATCTTTTTCATTGAAAATTGTCTTTTCCAAGATTAATCATTTCAGTTGAAAAGCTATCTCTTTTATTAAAAATGTAACTATTTTGTTGAAAATACGAATTAATTATTTTTACTTGCAACGTAAATGGTCCATTTTTGTTTAAAATTTATATTTTTTATTGAAAATTAATCATTTATAGATGAATATTCATGTATTTTATTACCAAAATTGCCTTCTTTCGTAGGAAATTAATCTTTTTGTATGAAAAATCAAGTTTTTAAAAATAAAAATGTAACTATTTGGGTCTAAATTAATTCGGTTTTGCGAGCATTTAACAATTTAGCAGAAAATAAAACTATTTGGCTTAGAATTAACTTTTTGTAAAAAAATTAACTACTTTTATGAAAATTTAACTGTTAGATAAAAATTCAATTTTCTGTAAAGAAATCATATTTTCTTGCTGAAAATTCAATCATTTGTAGATAATAATTCGTTCTGGTAGCTTTAAAATTTAATATTTTGGTCGAAAATTAACCTTTTCAGTTAAAAATTGAACTGCTTGGTTGAAAGTTAAACTTGATTCTTTAAACTGCAAATTTCTTTTAATTTACCCCCTTGATTGAAAAATTTAACCTTTTCATTTTCATAAAATTTAAATTCCGTGCAAAAAAAATCATCTTTTGGATTAATCTCTTTAGTTAAACATTTATCTGTTTGGTTGAAGATGTAACTATTTTGTTAAAGATTGTTTTGTTTTTCTAGAATTTATTTTTTTATCTAACAATGTAACTATGTCATATTTGGTGGAAAACTGATATTTTGTATTAAAAATTTATATTTTCTAATTGGAAATATATGTATTTTGTTAAAAATTCGTCTTTTTAGTTCGAAAATGAATCTTCTACGGTGAGAATTCATCCTTTTTGGTTAAAAATGCAACTGTTTGGGTCCATATTAATCTTGTTTGGTTCAAGATTAAACAATTTGGTATAGCATTCAAGTATTCCATTGAAGATTAGATTTTCTGAATAAATTTTAACTATTTTATGAAAGTTTAAGTATTTCGTAAAAAATGAACTTTTTCTTAAAAAATCATATTTTCGTGTTCAAAATTCAACCGTTTTGCAGATAATTCGTCGTGTTGGCTTTAAAATATAACAATTTTTTAGAAAATCAATGTATTTTGTTGAGTATTCGTGTTTTTTGTAGAACAAATTAATCTTCTTGCTGGAAAATTCATTATTTTGATTAAACCCTTAACTATTTCTTTGAAAAATTATCTTTTTTAGTTGAAAATTTAACTACTTGGTTCTAAGTTGAACTAGTTGGTTGAATATTTATATTTTTTCAAAATGAACCTCTGTGATTTAAATGTCAACTATCCGTTTTTATAAAATTCATCTTCCGTGTTAAAAAATCATCTTTTAGGTTAAGTTCTTTTGTTGAATAATCCTTTTTTTAAAATTCATGATTTTAGTTCAAAATCCATCACTTTGTTTGAAAATTTAACTATTTTGTCACCATTTTATTCACTGGGGATTTATTCTTTTAACCAACAATGTAACTATTTTATTTTTGGCTGAAAATTGATATTTTTATTAAAAATTGATCTTTTCTAAGTGAAGATTGATGTATTTGGTCAAAAATTCCTCTTTTTTCGTCGAAAATCAATCTTTTTCTTTGAAAAAATCTGGTTCGAATTAGAATTCAACAATTTCGGTAGAGAATTAAACTACTCGGTTGTAAATGAACTTGTTTGTTAAAAATACTTATTTCTAATTCAACCAAAAATTAGGGGAAAATATGAGTGTGGGTTTTTCGAGGAAATCTACTTTTAATATTTTCATAAAAACCGCCACTATTTTTTTAATTTCAAAACTTTTTCAAAATTTTCTGGCACGTTTCAAAAAAAGAATTTTTTTAAATTTTGGATATGCTATTTAGGGAGTCAGAAAACGTAGTTTATGACCAGTTTCGATTTTCACAATTCATAAGGGCAATTTTAACTCTCACTGATTCAAATTTAAGAGAGTATTAACCTGCCTTACAATAAAACTTCAGTGATTTTCGTCCCTTAAAAGCATGATTAAATAGAATAAACCTTATTTTATTACATTGCACGAATATAGAAAGTTCCGCAATTTTTTATTTTTAACTGATTTTAAAGATTGTCCATTTGTTCACAGTTGAAGTAAAATAGATTAAGTTATAGAATACTAAAAAGTGAAGTTTTAATTGCGAAAGTCACAGAAGGTAATAAAAACTTGTTATACAGGCTTACATCTGTCTCACAAATATATCCCATAAAGTCCTTAAGCGTATGCTTGCAGGCGGATAAAAGCTGAAACTCCATGAGCTTTCCCACACAGTCGTAAAATCTTTTAAACAACTTTTCTTCCACAGGACTTGGCACGAGATTTCTTTTGTTATTCTATATGACAAACAGTATATTTAGGATTAGAGTACATAACATACGAAGAAAAAAGTCTTCTTTTAGTTACATCCTAATTTAGACCTCTTTAGTCTTAATGCTAGATTTAAGCCCACTTTTTGTCTTAAAAGAAGAACGTAAGAATAATTTTTGGATTGAAACAAGAGCTCTTTGTCTTAAGACAAGACCCAGTTACTTAATTGAACTTTTTTTTGTTTTATTTAGAAGAAGAATTTTGAGTGAATGCAATTTTTAACATCAATATTAAATAATTAAAAAATAGAATGTTTAGAACTTAATAAATTTATCGAAGACAAAATCTTGGAAACAAATTTTGTTTTGTGCTGTCAGCAGAGAAAGATTAATGTTTATGAACAAAGTTTAGAATATATAACATTTTTTATTTTATATAAATATTTTAATTCCTGTCCAATATTTTCTTACATCGTTGTACATAGATTTTTTTAATTATGTGATTTTGATGAATGATGGATAATGTCTTCAATGCAAACATTTCTTTCATTTTAGTGGCTGAAATAATTTAAAAAAATATATCAAAATTTTGTGATAAACATTTAGTCATATTTTGTCATTATTTAACCGCTAAAAGTCTCCAAATTTGACAGAGAATATGTAAGTTTACCAGGAAATAAAATTTTTTAAATGAACAATTTTCGCAATTTTTAAATGTTGTTTACAAGTAATAACCTTTTCTCTCTTGAACAATACCATCATTATTAGTAAAATTGCGATTCTTTAAAGTATAATTAAATTTTTTTCTAAGAGGCGTCAAATGAATTTTTTCTCTATAATTTTAATAATACGATCTTTCTATAAAAAGCAAATGTGTCTGCCTTAAAAATAATTTTTTACAGATAAATTATCAAAATATTTACATTTTTTAATCGAAAATATTTCGTCAATACTCACCAAACTGGGTGAATCTAGAAACATCCTACTGAAAACGGTTTCAAATAAAAAAAAACTTGGCCCATGGGGGGATCGAACCCGCGGCCTTCGCGTTATTAGCACGACGCTCTAACCAACTGAGCTAATGGGCCAGATATTTTCACGTTAAATATTTCACGAGTCATTTTGTCACCAAAGTTTTTCTACATAATTTAATAAAAAAAACTTTAAAAAACAATCGTATACAACTCAAATCGCTAGCGTCAATTTCAAAATTTAATAAAAGTATACATAGAGAATAAACTGAATTAAATTTGATGGAAGAGAATTAATTCATTATAATTCCAATGATTAAAAGTTTGAGATAATCGTTATTTTTTAATTTCAAACTAAACTATTTTAAATATTGAATCATGACAAATTTAAGTATTTGAAATTGAAGCCATTAAAGTTCTAATAAATTTTAATTTGAAGATCATCAAAATAAATTTTTTTCAAGTCTTAAAGATTTTAAATTTGAAAACAGTTAAGTCGACCCAAAAATCCGATTTACGAAAAAAAAGTTTTTTTTCAATGATTTTAAGAATCAAAATAGTGTTAATGATGCAATTTCAAATAAAAGCATTATTTTGTATGAAAAATTTAAAAATAGAAAGAGCATTGATTTTTAAAATGTTGTTTACAATTGAATTTCTTCTTACTATCGATTCTTACGAATTTTTATAGTAAATGATGGCTTCGGTTTTCAGGGATAACCTTCTAGACAACTATCTACTTATTTTTACTTTATTATTTACTTATTTTCATAATTGAATGCAAGCGATCTATAGGAAATGTTTCCACAAAAATATAAGCCATGGTTAAACTAAAATTTAACCATTTAAAAAAAATTGATAAGAAAACATAGTACGGAAAAATTCAATTGCAAGAAATATATAGTTTAAACAAAAGTATTTCGTAAATTTCAAAACATTTTCATTATAAAAAAATGTTTTTTATTTGAAACGTCATCATCGTTAACATTAATTAGATTCTCAGAATCATAGAAAATCTATTTTTTTTAATTAAAAAATCGCTGATAGGAAATTGATCACAATGTTAGCAATACAATTTCTAAATACCATAAAGAAAATATTTTGAATCCCACTGAACCAGGTTGTTGCAAGCTTTCTTCTCGCAGCGTTGATTTGATGGACGATTATTTTTTGAAAATCCAATAAATTCCAACTCTGAGTGTGCTTCGCGATTTCCTCCAGATCTATCAAGCGGAAATTTCTATAAAAAGAAAGAAAAAGATAAAAGATTGCTCCAAGGCATTAAATATTCTTTCGAATTGCTGAGAAGAGCATACCGATAATTGCGACTCCAGCTATCGAGAGTCTGTCGCATAGACGGATTTATCAAATGCAAATTTTTATACATCTTAACTTGGTTCTCTCGAAAAAGTTTCATATTGCGACACAAAAATTTTTTTATCTCGGCTTTTTCTTTTGTTAGACTTGCCTGGATTCAAGAATGTCAGATCGAATCCATTTGAAATAAGGCAGATTCTACATTTTAAGTTGTTTTTCAGAGGAAATTAAGCGACACTTATTTTTCCGATTTAGAAAAAAAAATTCCACGAACTTACGAATATTTGAATTTTGACGTCTGTTTAAGAAAAAATACACATTCTTTCTTAACATTCTATAGTTTTGTATATAATTGAAACGGTCTTATTTTCTTTTCGGATTCTCGTGTATTTTACCGTCCTTTTTTGAAATATATCAGAAAATTTGAAAAAATAGGAAAAGTCGATTTTCACAGAAAACCGTGCAGTTATGTTTTTTTTTTATTTGGTCTTCTATAAGGAAGACATTCTGTATGTTTTAAACGAGATACAATTTTTTTTGTCACCGGGATAATTTTTTTCATAAAATGGAATTTTTTCATTTTTCTCGGATACAACAGAAAATACTAAAAATTTCAATGTAAAAGGTTGCACACCTAGAAAATTTCCTCAAAAAATTTCCGATGCTACTTTTTGATATCTTGTATCCTTTACAAACAAAATTTTTAATTATATTTTTAGGAAAAAAATCTTTCGGCTTAGAATGCCTTCCTTATATGAACAGAAACTAAAAAAAGTATTGTAAAGAAGAAAAGGTGGGTTTTACAGAAAACCAAGTTTTCATGTTTTCAAAATTTGAAGAAAAGAATAAAGAAGATTTTCTGCTAACCACCACCTTTTTTCCAATATTAAAAAAATCTGATAATTAAGAAAGTCTCTGATAAGTTGAAAATGTAATTTTTATTTTTTTTTTGTAAATGATGCAAGACATCACAAAAGAGCAAGAGAAATTGTAAATATCTAAATTTGAATAAATTCAAATTGAACCTGCAAACCTGGTAAATTTCAAATTAGAAGCGCTTAAAATGAAAAATATTCGAACAGAAGAAATGTTGAAATTGTTTCAGATTTGCAAACATTCTATTTACAAAAAATAAGAACTTTTAAAAATATTCAAACTTGAAACAATTTTACATAAATAAAATTTCAGGTTTAAAATATGTTAGCAGATTTAACATTATAGGAAGCAACATTTTTAAAAGACGGAAACCTTCAATCCTTCAAATCTTTAATTAAATCCTTTTTTAGTTAAATATTAACTTTTTTAGTGAAAATTCGATTGGCTTCTAAATAATTCGTTCTTTGTTGAAAATGCATCTATATTTTTAAAAATTCATCTTTTTAGTTAGAAATTTGAACGGTTTTTTTTAACATGCCTCCTTTGGGAATGAAGATTCATTTTTGACGGTAAAAAAGTTATCATTTTTGGTTAAAAATTCAACTGCAGTGAAGCCCTTCAATAGCCCTCCTTTTTATAGCCCTTCCAAGAATTGACGCCGCGCCGCAAGTAGGTTTAACAGGAGCTACGCAGGGTGCGCGGGGTCTATGATTGTCACTCAGGCGAGCACTCAGCCGTGAACAAACAAGAGCGGAGCAGGCTATAATGAGTTAGTTCTCACTTACCGTCAACCTCAAAATCGGCGCTATAGAAGAGTTTCACTGTATTTCGATGAAAATGCGATGTATCTCGTCTTGAAGTCTTAGGAATTCAAAGCGTTTCATATTAAATTCAATATGGTATCTAAATTAACGTTATTTAAAAGAATTTATTCCCCATTTTCGTGCAGAATCACCCTATTTCTTATTTTCAACGCCCCTAATTTCTTCTAAAAAAACAAACATATTTGTAGAACCTACCTGATATGAAACGGATTCAATAATTACGATTAAAAATAATTTTATAACAAATTAAACATATTAAGTTATTTTTATAATAAAATTATATCAAAACCTCAGAAATATCACTTTCCTGTGGATTTATCATTGCAAATTCAATAATCGACTTCTTCATTGTAACAATAAATTCATTTTCGACTTCCTTTAATAAATCATTCACGAATTCGAAAAATCTGTGACGAAATTCTTTGGGAATTAAAATCATAATATTCGCTATTATTTTCTTTTCCAGGGGAGTAACGTGAATGGTATCGATTCCGTTTTGAATATAATAGTAGTATTTATTAATATCTTTATCTCCTTTATTAATTCCATCTTCAGATAGTTCTGGTCTTACGATCAATTCAATTAAGTATCTTCGAACTTCCTCTCTTCTCAGTCGCTGTTCCGTATATGATTTTTTTGACGAAACCTTTTTGTCTCCTTTTTTAAAAAGTGCGGAGCTTTTATTTTTCGATTTGAATTTTTTGCAAGACGGAACATTAGATAATTCATCAGGAAATTTGAAAAGTGGTTCTACTTTCGTATCGATTATATTTGGCAACTTTATCGATTCCTGTGAAAGTCTTTTGGGAGCTCTAAACACTTTTAGAGACTGTCGCCTTTCCCTTTCCATGCAATCAAAATACATATCTAGAAATAAAAAGATATTTATAATTAGGTGGTTTAGGTAAATTGTATGATATTTTTATTTTATTTTCTTAGAAATATTCCCTATTATCAGTTCCTGGTCCTTTCTTCTTAGAATTAGAAATTAGTTTTATTAAATTAAAATAACATAACATTTTGAGTTATCACTATTTATGATTTTTGTGTAGTAACTTGTTAAAAGTAACTAGGTTTCTTAAAAGTTACGATATTTAGAACTTTTAGGGGAACTTTGTTACAATTTTTAAAAGTAATTTGTAACTTACCCTTTTTACGATTTTTGCAGTAACCTGGAATTTTAATTTTAGTTGGTTTAAAGTTATTTTGTGTTTTTTGTATAGCTCCTATCAAGAGAGGTTTATGGAGCAAAAAATTAATATCTTTGAGTTGATTTAGCTATTTTATTGAAAATTCGTCTTTTTTGCTTCGATTCAACTGTGATTGATTGATTTCAGATTAAATTCTTTTTTTAATAAAATAATATCAATTTATATTTTTCTGAAGAATTCTGTTTGATTAAAAAATAACTGTTTTGTAGAAAAATGGTCTTTTTGGTTTGAAAATTCAACATTTAGTGATTTCTTTTCTCTCCTGATTCACAATTCAGCTTTTCCGTTTAAAAAATATATCTATTTAGTGACAAATTCTCATCTTTTTTTGTTGGACATTCAAGTATTTTTGTAGAAAATTAATCTGATTATGTTGAGGATTCAGCTTGTCTTACTAGAACATTAATCTATTTGGTTAAAAATTTAATTATTAAATTAATAATGATCTTTTGTTGAAAATTCATATTTTGGGGCAAAAAATTCGACTAGATAGTATAAAATTAATCTCTTTGGCTTAGAATGAGACAATTTGGTTGAAATTTCTTTTTCTTGAAAAGTCGTTTTTTGTTTTCAAAAATCAACCATTTTTATTAAATAATCGTATTTTTTCTTTCAAAGTTCATGTATTCTGATAGAAATTTAATCTTTTTTTATTGAAAACGCATCAGTTAAAATGTTCACTAATATCAATCTCTGTAAATTTAAATCAGTTAAAAGTTTTAATAAAATAAATTAATGACTAAATACCAGCTATGAACCAGTATTGTTTTAGTGAAAAATCAGTAAAAGTTACTGATTAATCAGTATTTTTATACAAAATTCAACCTTTCATTCAAATTAAATTCATTATTTAGTGAAATTCGCAAACGTTTCTTAAACTTTTATTTAATGAAGCGTTTTATTATTTAATTAAAACATCAGTGTTTCTGTGAGAACTTTCATTGACTTACATCTCTATTTATGCTCGGAGTAAATTACATTTTACTGATAAAAGCTTATTGTAATTAAAATATTATTTTAAATTACGGAAATTATTGAATTTTAAATAGTTTCGCGGGCTTCTGCGCAATGCATGTCGGGAATGCGGCAGATCACGTGGTTCGAATTGATCATTTTTTGGATTGAGGTTAAAAAGGATATAAACCGGGTAAATTGAGTTATCCGAGTCAATAACGTTTCACTCAGCAAATATTCTTTTACATCTCAAAATAATTAACCAAAATCTCATGAAATTTTGTTACCTGTGCTGAAAGGCCGGCAAATAAACCGGTTACGACTGTACCATTTTTCAAAGTGAGTATCCTCAGTTTACTCGAATTTCTACCTCAAAACCCGTATTTGACAAAAAAATTACCTTGTCTAGCACTCTTAAATAAATTTCCTTTCTTATTTTAATACAAATCAAGCTCTTTTAGCTCAAATTAACTCTAAAAATGCAATGAGAAAGCGGAATTCGCAATTGACTGCAGTTTCTAGGCAACGAAATTTATCGATTCGCGAAGGAAAAAAATATATTTTGAGGACTAACATGTCTTCGAAATAAATATTGTCTATCAATTATTCATTTTCCTTGAATTTCTTATTCATTATTCACGGGTTTTGGAAGGATTTATCTCTTTTTTATAGAAATATATTTTGAGGTTAGGTTGTGCACCTTTTGCACTGTTGAATTCAGATAAATGAAATCTTGATTTTACAGATGATTTCCAGTAAAATAATTCGTTACGTGCACACAAACAATGTTCTTTGGCAAGCGTCAAATAAATCGCTTCTTGGAAAACTTCGCAAAAGGACTGGATATACATTTTCTAATTGTAAAAAGGCATTGGAATTGCACCAGAATGATTTAGATAAGGTACAAATATAACTATAAGGAATAGGTATTTTTTTATTAATTAAAAATATTAGTATCTAATAGTTTCAAAATATAACTAGGTTCTTAAGCGCCAATAATGGTAATAAAATAATTACAGGGATCACAGTCTCCGTTTTCCCTTTTTCCTCCTATTCTTCAAAAAACTTCCCCTTTTCTCTTCAAATATGCAGTATTTAGGGCCTAAAATGATGTTTTGTCCAGCTCAATTTGTGTGGTCTAAATTTAAAAGTTTGGTGATTCAAAATCAAAAAGTATGCAGTGAAAACATAACTTTTTAATTTAAAATTAATTTTCTGACCCGCAGGGTGTCCTGTAGGGTGATCCGAAAATAAGCTGGTAACTTTCTTTTTAATTTTCATGCATATTGTCCCCAAATTTATTCAAATCCACACTAAAAATTATATTTAAAGGTCCCGCAAACCCCATAACACATTTCCCATCAGAAAAAAAGATCTTCTTTGTAGATTTTATTATGAATTGTCAATATTAGGTGAATCGCGTTGAAACTCAACATTTATCTTCATAATGACCTATAAAATACAAATTAATAATTACTTTTTAAATATCACTCCGATAAGTATTTTTTATATGATCCCAAAAAAACCTCATAAGTTAAAAATGGTGTTTTTGCGAGTTATTAGTGATAATTATGAGTTTTATGCGTTTTTTTTATAAATGAAAATGGTTTCTAATACATGAAATACTTATTTCTACTGATAAATAGATATTTGCATAAGTTGATTAAACAATGTAGTATTGTTTATAGCAATTTTCTATTAGAATAGAGTTAGAAAGTTGAAGTTTTTTCAACTTATTTCCAACTTTTAAATTAAACTGAGTTAATAATTAATTTAATTTAAAAGCGATAATTGTTTAAACAAATTTATATTATTTATATCCATATTCTCTTATATAATTGCTATATAGTTGCGTTTTTTCTGAAAATTTTAACTTTGTATCCACCTTTCACTCAGTGATGCAATAATGATTGTAAGTTAATAAACGTTTTTTAAACAATTTATTAATGTTTGTAACAAGGCTTTTAAAGTTTTCAAAGGTTTGAAAAAGATTACACCAAAAAAAGGGTACAGCAGATTAAACAAATTTTTAAATATTTCGGAGATTTTTAACGAGTTCAAGAGGTTGCAAAACATTTTGGAAGATTTGAAAATATTTCAATCAGATTTCAAATTATTCAATTATTTCAGCGAATAAATGAGATTTCACAAACAATGATTTAAGAAAAATTTCACAAATAATTCAAAATACTTCACAAAAATTTCGCAAAGATTTCGTAAATATTTCAAAAGAATACAAGAATTCCAAAGATTTAAAAAAGGGTACAGTCCACCAGATTTTGATCATTTTAAAACATTTCGAGGGTTTTAAACGATTTCAAGTATTTCAATCATTTCAAATTGAATTCTAAAGATTTCGAAATTATTTCAAAGATGTTAAATTAATTCAAAATTAATTCAAAAAATCAAATTCAAAATTAATTTAAATTAATTAATTCAAGAGATTTTAAGTTTATTTTAGTTGATAATAATTTTAGTTAATAATTTTAAATATGCCAGATCTAAAAATTTGTATAAAATGTATAAAATGTATAAAATGAGCCTAGTGTGAAGCCAATTTGTCTATTTTCAAGTAGATATAGCAAAAATAGTGTAAATTTCAATGTTTTCCTAAAAGTTCAGTAATTTCCGAAATAATTTACATTTTTCAATGTTCTTGAGCTCATTTTGAAGCTATTTTCACCGCATACATCAGTTTCTGAGAATAAATCGTAAAAAAATTCTTATAGAATTGTAAGAACTTGAAGTTGTAACAAAAAAGTTGGAAAAATTGCAACATTTTTTTTGTGCAGAAATATTTTTTTCGACTATATAAAACATAATCATGAATTTGCTATGAAATTTCCTCAAAATATATATTGATATAATTGTTAATCTGCTTTTCTTAAAGATAAGATGTTTTCAAATTTTCCAATTTTTTTGTTACAATTTTAAATTCTTGCAATTCGATAAGAAAATGTTTACGATTCATACTCATAAAACTGCTGTGATGCGGGGAAAAAATAGCTTCAAAATGAGCCCAAAAACATTGAAAATTGTTGATCATTTTGGAAGTTATTGAATATTTAAGAAAATATTGAAATTTACACTATTTTTGTAATATCTACTTAAGGTAGTCCGGTTTTTTAATCGATCAGATGAAAAATAATTAAACTTAGTTTGTTTTTTGCGGCCAAATGTGTTATCTTTCACGTAATGCCTTTTTTAGAAAACATTTTATTTATATTTATCAGCCTAAAGATTTCTTACCTAATTTAGTAATTGATATCCTGGCCAAATTTGGTATTTAATTCCAAATTTCAGAAAAAAATAGTGGACATAGCTTTAACCAGCCTTCCCAGTAGCCGGACTGCTTTAAAAAATAGACAAATTGGCGAGAAATTTGTTTAGCTCTGGCATAATTATAATTAAAACAATTTAATCAGGCTTCAAAAAACAGGTGTGCGAAAACTTTTGTCTGCCCCTGTATGTTCGCAAAAAATTAAGAATTTGTTTTATTCATGGTTCTGCTTTATTTTAAAAATGTTGGCCAATAAAAAATGAAATGAATCGCCGTACTCCTTGAATTAGTATTGATTAATTATTATAAACGCAGTCATCAGAGAGTGGCACCTATTCACCTTTTGTCACTTATTTTAAATTTTATCACCTTCTGTTACCTATTTTCAATTTTCTGACCATTTGTCACCTTGTTTTTAGGAATTTGTCACCTTTTTCTCCTATTTTGGGGTTTCTCATCTTTTGTCACCTTTTTTCAATTGAAAAAGTAACACTTTATTCAAAATTACAACTTGCACACCGAATAAAGTTTTTATTAAACTTTCCTAATCGACGAATCTTGAACCAAATGATCGAATTTTTAAACGGAGTAGTTTAAACTTCAACCAAGAAGAGTTGTATTTTCGAATATAATTTTTAATTTGAAAATATGAATATTTTACAAGACAGTTTTATGTTAAAACAAGGAAGTCGAATTTTTAACTAAAAATATGACTTTTCTAACAAGTGAGGATTTTTACACGAAAAGGATGGATTTTCTATCCAAAAAAGATGAATCTTCAAACAAACAATATAAATACTCGACCAAAAACTTTCACTTTTTAAGAAAGAACTTTAATTTTCAACAAAATAATTAAATTTTTAACTAAATAGTAGAATTTGTAATCAAAAAGTAGAATTTTGAACCAAAAAAATGATTTATTAAAAATTCCACTAAAAATTCAAATATTTTGTTAAAAAAGTCAACTGATTAATTGTAAATAAACTTTTTTGTTGATATTTTGTGTCCTCGTTTTCAAAATTAAATTTTTTTATAGAGAAAATTAAACTTTTTGGCTTGAAAATTCAACAAACTGTTTTTTGTTTTTAATTAAAATTTTGTTGTTTAAATATTAACCATAACATTTTTTGATAAACATTAACATTTTTTGTTGAAAATTCAACAATTTGGTTAACATTTCTTTTCATTCTTGACTGAAAGATTGTTCTTGGTAGAAAACTCATTTTTTAGTAGAAACTTCATCTCTTTTTGAGTTTTTGGATAAAAATGCAACTTCTTAGTTGAAGATTTATTTATTTTGGTTGAGGATTAGACTATTTTTTTGAAAATTAAAAAATTTGCTATAAAATTCAACTATTTGGTACAAAATTCAACTTTTTTGTAGAAAATTTGTTTTTATTGCTGTTTTTTAAGTTGAAAATTAATTTTTCTTGATCCAAATTCATCTACTTAATTTTTTTGGTTAAAAATTGAACTTTTATAGTTTAAAAATGCAGACTCTTTACCTTCTTTGCTTAAAAATTTAACCATTTGGTAACGGATTTCACTAAGAGGTAAAAAGTTGAATGTACTTGTAAAAAAAAATAGATTTTTAAAAATTGAAAATTAGTTCTCAGTGGAAATGTAAGTACTCCATTTTTCAGGGTGGCCGTTTTAATCGAAGAAAAAAATGTCCGGTCATCTCCCGGTTTACAGCAAATTACAACGTGTTTGTTGATTTTATTTAACATTTTTTTTATCACCTATTTGCCACCTATTTTAGAAAAAAATGTCACCTATTCACCTTTTTTGACGACAGTAGGTACTATGATTACTATAAACGCGTAAGAGTCAACCGGGAAAAATGTCATATTTGACCGGAAAATCCGTGAAATATCCTGTAATTTTGTTGAAAGCTTGAATGGCCATCCTTGGAATTTTTATTTTTATCAGTTCTAATGACATTTCATAAATTCTAATGAAACTGGTTATGAATATCCTATTTTCTCCATTTAAAGGCTGAAATTTGGCTAAAAGAACAAGCCCAAGCTCTAGGCTGGTCCAAAGCAGAAAAGTTGCAAGGTAGAAGTACAACCCAAGGCCTGATAGCAGTAATCGTAGACAAATGTCATGGGGCTCTCGTGGAAATAAACTGCGAGACAGACTTTGTTGCACGAAATAAACAATTTCACGGATTAGCAGACACCATAGCCACAGCAGTTTTCCAACACGCTTTAACCCTCCCGAACGATAAAGCCATCAGCAAAATCATTTTGGATGCCGAGGCACTCAAAACTATTCTAGCACACGATGGTAAAACCATCGCTGATCATTCTGCATTGACCATTGGTACTGTGGGCGAAAATATCGGTGTCAGAAGAGCTCTGTGCATGAGTGTTAGTCCAGATGTGAAATTGGCTGGTTGCACTCATCCAGCTCCCATTAATCCAGTTCCAGCTTCCTTTGGGAGGTATGGTTCTCTGGTAGCTTACAGAACTGCACAGCACAATGAGCAACTTGGAATGCAGCTATGTCAACATATTATTGGTGAGTTTTTTACTTTTCTAATCCATGGCAGGGCTCGGACTCACGCCACTTTCTGGGTTCTACATCTCAGAAAATTCAAAACTGATCAGGGAAAGAAAACTTGACAGAGTATTGGTCGATCTTGAGATTTGATATTTTGAATTTAGAAAATTAAGAGTCAATTTTTGATAAATTGAAGACAATTTTATTTTATTTATTTATTAATTTTTTTTTTTTTTGAAAGTTCAACAGTTGTATTAAAAAGTATTGGGTCAGTCAGAAAGTCCGTTTGCATTTTTTGATAAACTTCAAAAGTTAAAAATGAATATAAAGAAGAATATCTGATGAATGATATATGCACTATTATATTTCATATGTAAAATACAATGGTTCATATAACATTAATTACACTGGAAACAAAATTTTTTTGTAACAATTTTTTTGTAAAGTAAAAACACCACATTAAATGTAGCGCTTTTACAAAATTTTGGGAATTCACGTCTCTAAAAGTAGGAAATAATTTTACTCAATTATTTCCTCCTTTCGGAAAGGTACTTTCCCAAAATTTTGCAAAAGCACTACATTTAATTTGGTGTTTTTACTTTTTACAGTTGGAATTTCATATTTGCAAAAACATTTTTTAACAGTGTAGGTATTGTTCTTTACATTTAATTTTAATTTTTGAAGTTTATTAAAAGATCCGAACGAACTTTCTGACTAACCTAATAACTCTTTTTCGTTGAAAATATTTTAAAAATTCATTTTTTTCGGTTCAAAATTAATGTATTTTCTAGAAAATTTGTTGTTTTTTGTTGAAAATTAATTTTTTGACCTTAAATTTTATGATTCCATTTTCACTTGAAAACTTAAATATATTTTTTAATTGAAAATTCATTTCTCTTGGTGCAAAATGAACCTTCTTGTTGAAAATTCATATTTTCGGGTTTAAAAGTCATATGTTTTCTAAAACATTCGACCTTTTAGACTGCAAACTTAACTCTTTTCTTATGTTCTTCATTTTCATTGAAAACTTTTCTTTTCTAGTTATATTTTCAACTGTTTGGTTGAAAATTAATGTATTTAGTTCAAAATTCTTCTTTTGGTAGAAAATTAATGTCCTTGGTTAAAAACTCATCTTTGTTGGTTAAAAATGCAGGTTTTTTTTATTTAACCATTTTTTTAAATTCATTCTTTGTCGTTGCAAAATTAAATTGTTTTGTTGTAAGTTCGTATTTTTGAGTGAATAATTCATCTGTTTTTTGTAAGAACTTCATCTTTTTTTGTCAAAAATCACGATAGTTTCTTTGGAAATTAATTTGTTTTGGTTCAAAATTAATGTCATTCTCTTTCGGTGAATATTCAACTGTTTTGTTGAAAGTTCCTCTTTTTTGTGTTGAAAATTCATCTGTTTTGGTTCAAAATTAATGTATTGTCTAGAAAATTGGTCTTTTTTGGTTGAAAATTCGTTGTTTTTGTTCAAAATTCATTTTTTGATCTTAAATTTCACGATTCTATTTTTACTTGAAAGCTTACATATCTGTTTTAATTGAAAATTCATCTCTCTTGGTGGAAAATGAACCTTTTTGTTGAAAATTCTTATTTTCTGCTTTAAAAGTCATTTGTTTTCTAAAACATTCGACTTTTTAGATTGCAAATTTAACTATTTTCTTGAATGTTCTTCTTTTTGATTGAAAACTGATCTTTTTTAGTTGGAAATTCAACTATTTGGTTGAAAATTAATGTATTTTGTATCATCCTAGGTTAAAAATGCAGTTATTCGGTTCAAAATTTTACTATTTTTCAATTCATTCTTTTTCGTTGCAGATTCAACTGTTTTGTTGAAAGTTCGTCTTTTTTTGGAATGAAAATTCATAAATTTTCATAAAAATTGCATCTTTCTTGGTTGAAAATCACAATTGTTTATTTAAAAATTAATCTCTTGATTCAAAATTAACATTCTGGTTGAAAGCTCATAATTTTGGGTTCAAAAGTCCTCTGTTTTCTAAAACATTAAACAGTTTAGCTTGTAAACTTAACTCTTTTGTTTAAAATTCGTACTTTTGTTTGAAATTGATATTTTTTGCCGAAAATGCAATCGTTTGTTTAAAAATTAATGTATTTTGTTCAAAATTAGTTTTTTGGTATAAACTGAATATCCTTGATTAAAATTTTAGCTGTTTGGTGAAAAATTTAACTATTTTGTTAAAATTCATTTTTATATTCTTGAAAATTTAACTATTCTGTTAAAATCATCTTTCTTAGTTGAAAATTAACTTTTTTTGTTAAAAATTCTACTGTTCTCTAAAAAATGCATATTTTTTCAAGAAAGTTCAACCTATTGGTTTAAAATACATCTTTGTAGCTTGAAAATTTAACTATTTGTTTGAAAATTAATTTATTAGTGGAGAAATTAACTATCCATTGTTTGGTAAATAAACTATTTGGTTGGAAATTCTTGTATTTTTTAAAAGAATCTATCTTTTGTCGTAAAATAATAATCTTCTCGGTGACTAATTTATCTTTCTGGTTTAAAATGCATTTCTTAGGTTGAAAATTTAACAATGAGGTTAAAAATTCCTTTACAAATTTTAATAGTTGGTTAAAAATTCATGTATTTTGTTAAAAATTAATTTTTTTGGTAAAAACTAAATCTTTTTTGGTTCAAAATGGATCTTTTTGGTTCAAAATCTATTTCTTTTGTTAAATTTTTTTTTTATTGAAAATTGAATTCTTAATCCTCTTTGATGCAAATTCATCTTTTCTGTTTAAAATGTTACTCTTTCTGGTAAAAAAATTATCACATTAGTAGAAAATTCATTTTTTGTTAACCAATTCATTTCTTTGTTGAAAATTGAACAACTTATTTAAAATTCGTTTGTTTTTGCAGGAAATTTGTCTTTTTGGTTTGAAAATTACTCGTCAGTTTTGATGGAGTAGTCAACTTATTCGTTGTTAATTATTTATTCTTTGGCCAAGTTCAATTGTTTTTTATGGAAAATTATAATATTTTTTAGTAGAATTTGTTCAGAATTCATTTTTTAGATCGAAGATTCATCAATCTTAAAAAATTTGACAATTCTGTTGAAAATAACTTTTCTTGCTTGAAAATTAATTATTTTCACTAAAAAAATAATGAAAGATGCACCTATTTTACGCATCTCTTAGTTAATTTGTGGTTTACCCTTATTGTATGACAAAATTTCGAACAGTCATGAAAAATGAGACTGACAAGGATAGGTCAGGAAATTTAAACATTTGCACTTTGTAAAAAAAATGCACTTTTTCAATTTTTAAGTGATTTTGAAAAAAATTTCACTAATACCACTATTTTTGAACTTTCCCTTTAAAAATATTTTCTTTTTTATTAGCTGATAGGCCAAGATAATATATCAATCATATCAAGTACAGAAATATATGCCAAAAAATAGTTTTAAAGGCTATATATAGAAAAATTAATACAAATATTTTTATTTAATCTATTCTTTATTTACTTAGCTTTGGATTGAAAGGCATATTGGACTTTTAAAAAAAAATTGTTCAACCTTTTCCAATTGATATTTTTTAAAAAATGATTATTGATTTTACAAAAAAATATATATTTTGCATTAATTTTTCATTGAAAATTCTCAGACGATTTTCCCGTGATTGGCTATCTATTTTACATCACTTTTTTTTACTCGCATTCGAAAAAATTTTTCAAGTGTAGCTCTGAATTGATTAATATTATTTAAATATAAATGGTTTCCTGTTTTTAAAATAGTACAAGTTAAAAATCTTCCCCAATAATTAAAAATAATTCAAATAGAAAAGATTATATTTTGAATAATAATGAAAATGAAATCAAACGGTACAGAAAATGAATTTCTTTTCAAGATATTAAATTTGCAAGCGAAAAAAACTGAAACCTAGAAATTATTCCAAATTGAAAGAATCTTTAAATTAACAGGATGTTTTAATTCAGACAACTCAAGTTCAAAACGCATGTGAAGGATAAACTTTTCTATTTGGAAATAATGCAAGTTGATGAGTTTAAAATTTTAAAAAGAAGGTTTGTAAAGCAATATATGTACAAATTACTGGAATTTAAAAATACTAACATTAAATCTGTTGTGTTTGGAAGAAATTGATTAATTATATTGAATTTAGTAAAGTAGAAATTATTTTTCAAATATTTTCTCTATCTTTGCAAATCTTTAAAATCAGATTTCAATTTTCTGAAATGGAACCGTCTGCGGCAGGGTTTAGATTTTTTCATTACCGTTCAAAAAGCCTAAAAAGACTCTAGAATTTGAAATAAAAATTCTATAGCTACTTTGGTCTAAAAAATTTTATTCAAAATTTCATCAATTGATAACAAAAGTAAAAAAAGCACTTCTATGAATTATGTATAGAATTTACACAATAAAATCGTTTAAAAATTTTAAAAACCTTCATGTAATGCAAAATGATAAGTATAATTTTATGACATTTCTTTGCAATACTGTTTTTTTCATTTTTGTATGCCCTATAACATAAAAAGAATTTAATTGGATTAAAAATTAATTATATTTGTGTAAGTTTAATATGTAAATCCTTAAGATTTTATGCAAGAAAGAAGAAAATTATTGGGAATGGTTAAACTACGATACGCCACATAGTGACAAAAATGCGAACTAGAAAGAATAGGTACGATCTTATAGAAAAATACGAAACCGAAAACATTTTTTTAATTCTCTGATTTTTCCTTGAATCATATTTTATTTTAAATCATTAGTATTTAAATATCATCATTTTAATCTTGTAATACTTTTAACATAGAATATTTTATAAACGGAATAAAACAGTATTTCATACACAAATTTAAAATTCTCAAATTTATTAAATTCATTTTTAAAAAAAGGTCTTTTCTATTATAAAAGATGGGTTTTTAAAAAAATAATTGAATTATTAACATACTACTTGAATATTCAACCTAGAAAGACAGATTCCCAACGAAATAGTGTCATAGTTTATATTTCAAACAAAAATAATCAAATGATGCATTTTTACCCAACAAAACTGAAATTTCAAACTGAAAAATTATTTTGTATAGTTTAATGTTTACCCAAGTAATTTAATTTTTAATTAAAAAAGGTTAAATTTCAACAAAATAATTAAACTTTCAACCGAACAGATGAATTTTCGACTAAAAATATAAATCTTTAGCAAAAAAAGTGATTTGTTAACCATTTGATTCAAACAAATCTTTCAAACGTATTAGTTGAATATTTAAGCAAAGAAGAATGATTTTTAACCAAAAAGTGGCATTTTAATTTTAAAAAATTAAGTTTCTTCTGAAACAGATCAAGTTTTAAATCAAAAAGATACATTTTAAAAAAAATAGTTGACTTTTCTGTTCAAAGAGATTTCAGTTGAGTTTTCACGATAAAAATATGAAATTTAAAAGAAGAAATAATTTTATATGAAAAAAATTTCACCCGAATATCATATTTATACAGTCGAATTTTCAAACCGAAATTATGACTTTTTGACAAAATTGTTAAATTTTCAAAAAAACCGTTGAATTTTTATCCAATAAAGATAAAATTTTTGCCAAAGTATGTGAATTTTTAAATAAAAAAGACAAACTTTCAAAAAAAAATTAAATTTTCAACCAAAAAGTTACAGTTTTATTCAAGAAAAATTCCCAAAAAAGATTCCAGTTCACTTTCTAACAGCAAATGAACAAAATAAGAACTGTAAACAATTTGTAACCAAAATGGATGTATTTTTAAGAAAATTATTAAGTTTTCAACCAAATAATAAAACTTATAACTAAAAGGATAATCTTTAAAAGAAAGATGTTGCGAATTCAGATTCGAGATTCTTCAACTTAAAATGAGATTGTTCTATTTTAAACGCTTTGAATTAGAAATGATACAGTTTTAACTCCTTTCTAATAAAATTGTAGATTTAAAAAACAATTTAATCTGAAATTTTTCAATTTGGAACAGTTTAAATTTTTAAAAATACAGTTTTAATTCCTTTGAATATTAAATAATTGAATTTTTAGAATTGTATTCGGAAAATATTTCATTCTTAACGTTTTGTACTTTGTCCTATTTTCGAAATTTTATTTTAATCTTAAATCATTGAAATTCGCGAAATTCTACACACAAAAAAACAATTATTGTACTATTTATTGTGATTTTCAACAAGTTATAAACTTAAATGGACTTATTTTAAAACAAACATGAACTCAAAGTAATTTTTTATTAATTCATACATAAAAATATTTACTATTTAAAAATCTGATCTAAAAATTAAGCTAGAATTCTTATTTAAAGTCCAATCCTTTATTATTCGTATTTTTTGCATAATCTGGGCAACATTTGTCGCTACATGCATTAATTAAAGTTTATTCGAGCTTACAATCCATTGAAACTTACAGTGAAAAAAAAACACATTTTTGACAAAAAAGTGTTTTTTTTTACTCTGTAAGATTGAAATTCTATCTAAAACGATTTGTTTTTTATGAAGATTTGTTTTCAGTGTTTAATCATTATTTTAAACTGCACAAAATAATCGTAAAACCACTTTTATGCAAAAATTAAAATACATCGTTAAAATTCCACCTGCTCTTTCTACTTCCAGTTTTCGCCACCTGGTACCAAAAACTGAAACTATAAATTATAGGTAGAATTTTAAAGATGTGTTTTAATTTGTGCATACAAATTTTTTACGGTCGTTTTGTGAAGTATAAAACAGGAATTGAATAATAAAAACAAATCTTCATTAAAAACAAATAGTTTGACATAGAATTTCCATCTTATACAGTGAAAAAACATAGTTTTGTCAAATAGGTTTAAAAAAAAATGATTTCACTATTTCATGTAAGTTTCAATGCATTTTAGGCTTAAGTTAACTTTAATAAATTTATGTAGCGACAAGTTTTATCAATATTAGTCAAAGAATACGATTAATAGACGATTTAGGGTGGCCGTTTTAATCCAAGAAAAAAACTCTTAGTAATTTTCCATTTGAATGAATAAAAACTGAGCTGCAAATGAAAGCACTCAAAGTGGAACTCTTGCATTTCAAAATTTTAAAATTGAAGTTTAAAAGTTTTTTAATTCAGTAATTTTGTATTCAAATCTGATTCAAATGTTCAATAATGTACACTTGTAAAATGTAGGCTACTAACACTTCTAAACTGAACAATTTTTAATTAAATCCACTTAAACTGCAAAATAATATTTTTATAAATTGTAGAGTTCAAAGATTCAAATTCAGTTCTAAAAATATAAATCCACGTTATCATTTCCAATGTTCGAAAGTCTAAATTGAAGAGCCAATCAATGAATTTATAAATTGTCAAAACATTTTTTTATAAAATGGACACTTCTTAAATTAAAAGTTAAATTATTTATATTTCAAATGGTTACAGCATCCTTAAAATGCTTCCAAATATTATTTGAAAATCTTTAAACATCTGCATGTTGTTTACATTTAAAAAATTTTTTTTTTTTATTTTTAAAACTATTTTAGAACTTTTAAACTTTTTAATTCTGTCATATTAAATAAATTTCCTTAAAATCTTCCACATTCGTTTTTTATAATTTCGTAAATCTTTCTAAATCACTTAAAATAATCACTCAAAATTATCTTTTCAAAATAAAAATAATTTTCAATTTTCATAGGAAATGTTTTTTGACCTTCTGAAGCCATTCAAAATTCTTAAAAAGCTTTTAAATTTTTTGTTCGAAATCTGCCAAAAACCTAGATTTTGTTTTCAATTAGGCCTTGGGCTATTTACACCGAAAGTCAACAATTTTACTTACAAATTAAATTTTTTAAATAGAACAATTAAAATGTAACGTTTAAAATTTAGTTTCTAATATTTACTATAATTACTGATTTTAAATAAACAGTCAGGTATTTCTAAATATTAATTCATTCTTATTTTTCTCAAGTAAAAAATTCCAAATCGACTGATTAGAAAATTTAATATTTTAGACTAAAATGATACGTGAAATTTAATAAAAGCTTTTTTTTATGAATATATTATTTTGAAGTTATTTTAAAATTAAAAATAGTTTATAAAGTTTCAATCGGACGTTTACATTTGTTTAAGTAATACCACTTTCCAATTGGAATAGTTTACGTAATTGTTAACGTTAGAAACTGGAAATTCTAAATATGCAAACTGATTTCGAATCATCTTGTAAAAATAATTATCATTCACTTTTTAAATCGTTAAGAACAGTTCGATTTTAAAAATCACTATTAATTTATATTGACAGTTGATCAACTAAAAATATTTTTTATCTAAAATCTTCCATTTCAAACGCTTCTAATTTTTAATGGCTTAAGACTTTAAAACTGCATTTTAAAATTCTTTAAAATAAAATATACACTTAACAATTAAAATCTGAAATAAAAAAATGTGTTAAAGTGGAAGATTTTGAAAATACGAATTCTAAACTGACTTACATATATAATTGAAAAATATCACAATTTAACTAATTATTTAAAAAACGATTAGAATCACAGATAGATTTTTGTCTATGAATTTTTAAATTCCCGGTCAAAAAAAAATTCATTGTCATTTCCCGGTCTCATACGATTCCTGATTTCCCGGTCCAGCGGCCAGCCTTCGATTGGAATTTAAATAAGAATTCTGTCCGAACTTTTAGATCAGCTTTTAAATAGTAAATACTCCATATAAAAATTGATGCAAATTTAGTTTGAGTTCATTTTTGCTTTAAAATATGTCCATTTCAGTTTATAAAATTTTGAAAATAACAATAAATGGAACAATGGTTTTTTTTAGGAAAAATATTTCTGTACAAGAATATGTTTTTTCACCTTATTAGATGTAAATTCTAGCTAAACCCCCTTTTTTTTACAAAAAAGTCTTATTTTTAGTATCCAATAAATACTTTAAATTCCACAACAAAAATGGTTAAAACACTTTTATGCGGTAATTAAAATGGATCTTTAAAATAGTACCTATTCTTTCTAGTTCGGATTTTTGTCACCAGGTGGCGTATCGCAGTTTAACCATTCCCAATAGTTCCTAAATATTTCTTACTATTATACATATGTTTCCATACATCTAACGTTTGATCTCATTTTCTTCGTTAAAAAAAAATATCACAAATTGCAGTTGTTTATCTGGAACTTTTACTACTCCATTTTTCAAAATTTATGTCACTATTGACACTTTTTTTCTTATCTCGGAAGTGAATCCGAGCCCCTGAAATTGAGTGATTCAAACGTTTCATAATTTCGAGTTTCTATGTATATAATATTGAACAATTTCAAGCAAGTCTATATTTTCAGGTATGAATCCTACCAAAATTGGTGATCCAAATGTGGATCAGCCAATTAAAAGTGTAGATGATGAGAGCGTAATGATATACCAGGAATTTCTTCTCGATCCCAGCTTGACTGTTCAGCAACTTCTGATCGATTCACAAGCGGAAATATTAGATTTCGCTCGGTTCGAAATGGGAGAGTTGAGCGAGGAAAAAGAACAATTGAAAGCAGCTGAGACTTGTGGATAAGCCAAATTCGACTACATGCTTTGAGTAAACTTTTTTTATCTCTTGCATAATTGAGAAGATGTTTTCAAAGTCTGATATAATTATTACCATATAAAATAAGGTATAATTATTATGAACTTAATCAGTTGAAACTAAGAGATTGTATTTTAATGTGACTCAAAATCTGTACTAATTATAGAATATTCATCTTTTTTAAATGACAATTATTCTTATCGAAGGCGAAATTTGCATTTAAAAATAACATGAGATTTGACAATAGATTTATTTATTTATTCTTGATCTATTAAAAAAAACAGCATTTTTTGTATCTGTGCTGAAGATGCGTCATGCAAATTTTGTACAAAGTATGCTTTTTTGAAAGAAAGAAACAAGGCTGGATCGTTATGTAATTTAATGTGGTTATAGATTGAAATAATAAAAATTCTGTTAAAATTATGTGACTTTTTTCTGTTGGAATTTCATACTAAATATTATAAAAGTGCAGGTTACAAAGGAATAAAGATTGCATATTTATATAACTTTCTAATCTTGAAATTTATCAAATAAATAAAATTAAAAAGACCTGATAAAATAAATATTAGATCAGCATAAAATGAAATCAATAAAAAATGAAATTAATAAAAAATTAGATATTCATATTTGATTCAATTTATCCTTTCTGAAGGACCTCCACGTTGTTTGTAAACGTCAAGTCGGTTCTTCAACAAATTTTGATTCACTGAGCATTTTATTTTGTTTTTCCTACGAGCGTAGCGAACAGATTTCCAAAGCCACATCCGCGAATCTTTTTTCCAGCAGGGAGCCACATCCTCTGGCGAGTGCAATGTGCCCTGCGTAAAAATTATTTTAATCGAGAATATAAATATAATAAATTACAATTAAAAATCTTATGTAAGTCTGCACCTGATAATTCGAAATTTCCGCCCCTTGAATTACGAGTCGATAGCAACATTTTTCATGGTTTCGAAAACCACAAAGGGGGGCTTTGGCTTCAAATTTATACTCAAAGGGTGAAGTTTTTGCAACCTTAGATTCAGGAAAGGGACTTCTATCAATTTCGTGATTTATTCCAGCGTCGAGTTTCAAATTTTCAAACCCAGAAGTGAAGCACTTGGATTCCTTACAATTTATTCAAGTTATTCTTTGTTGAAAAAGAGTTAAAAACATGAGACATTTTTCATATTTTTAAACATTTTTACAAATCATTTTGCAATGGAAATAATACCGGGAAATGATCGTGAATTCATAATTAGACCGGATATTTTACAAACTTTTGAAAGAAGTCTATCGAATCACTTAAAATATCGCAAATTTTATAACACACTTTATAAAGACTTAAACTTTTTAAAATCAAAAGCGTTTAGATTTAAAAAAGTTGGATAAAAAACGTTTCAAAGTGATCAACTGTAAACATAAATTAATTATTCTTTAAATTGAACTAAAGTTCGATTATTGAAAAATTGACAATTATTGATTTTACAAGGCGATTCTAAATCTCTTTATAATTAAACATTTTTTTAAAGTTAAAATCCTATTCAACTATTCTTTTAGTCTAAAGTATTATATTTTTAACCCAATCAATTAAAAAAATCTAATTAAGGAAAAATATTGTTAAAAATAATTCTCAGCATTATGTATGTATAAATAACAATTGAACTGTTATTGATTTTTTAATTCAAGTAAGTTTAAGAGATATTTGGAAGATATAACAAAATTCAAACTTGAATATTTTTCAAACATTTCTCAACAGAATCTACTTTTTTAATAATTTTGAAGCTTTTTAAAAGTTTTTAAGGGTATTAAGGAAATAAAGAAATTCTCAAGGTCAATAAAAAGTTTGATAACAAATTTTAATACGATATCTATGAAACTAGAAAATGATTTTTTATTCTTAAAAATAAATTTCAAGAGAACATTTAAAAAGTTTTCAGAAGATTTCCAAATTTTTGCAGAATTTTCGTTAAATGTTGGGGAAAAATTCTAATAATTATTAAAATATATTGAGATTTTTTGTAAAAATTTCAAAAATAATTTTAAATTGGAAGATATATATTTTTTTAAATGTAACAAATTGTAAATTTTTTATAATTTTGATATAATTTTTTGAAGCTTTTTGCGATTTTGAAATGTTTTAAAATAATAATAAAAATTTCTTAATATTCCTGGATAAGTTTTTTATGATTATTTATTTCAAAAAAGTGTATTTTAAGAAAATATTTAAAAATAATTAAAAAGAAATTATGATGAACAAATCAGAATTGAACAATTATTAATTTAGAAAAAATTCCCGCAAGTTAAGGAGATATTTAAAAGATTTTAAAAGATTAAAAAATAATTTAAAACATGAAAAAAGTCCAGAAATGTCAAACCAAATGTACATTTTTGAAGATTTCGAACAAGAAAAAATGTTTGCGCATTTTTAAAAGTTTTGAAATAATGAAAAATGTTATTAAGTTTCCCAGGAAAATTGAAAATAATTTTTTTTTATAAATAAATTTTAGGCGAATATTTAATCAAATTTCCAAAATTATCAAAAGAGACTGCAACATTTTGAAGCAATTTTTTTAATTATGCAGGACTCTTTAAAAATGGTACAAAAAGTGTAAATCACGTAAAAGACATTTAGAAGTATTAAAAAAACTTCCATGGTCATTAAAAATTCGAAAAGATTTTAAAAAATGAAAAAAAAACTAGATTTTTTAATATTTTGAAATTAAATTTTGAAGCTTTTTCAGGATTTTGAAATGTTCGAAGGTGACACAAATTCGTTTTCAAAAATTCCTTGGAATATATTGAATAATTTTTAATTTTGAAAAAATAACTGAAAAGATATTTAAAAAGATGACAAAACTAAAACTAATTTTTATCTATAAATAACGATTGAAAAATTATTAATTTGTATTGACTCAAAAAGAAATTAATTGAACTTCTAATTTAAAAAATTGCAGTTTCTAAAATAAATTTATAATAGATTTTAATGTTTTTAACTTAAAATTGCTGAAAAATAATATAATTTTAAAAAATTACAAATTTCTTAAGATTTAATAAAATAACTGAAAAGATATTTAAAAAGATTGCAAAACTAAAACAAATTTTTATCTATAAATAAAGATTGAAAAATTATTAATTTTTATTGACTCAAAATAAAAATAATTAAACTTCTAATTAAACAAATTTTCATTTTGTGAAATAAATTTGTAATCCATTTTAATGCTTTGAAATTAAAATTGCTGAAAAATGCTATAATTTTGAAAAATTACAAATTTCTTAAGATTTAAAAAAATAACTGAAAAGATATTTAAAAAGATTGCAAAACTAAAACAAATTTTTATCTATAAATAACGATTGAAAAATTATTAATTTGTATTGACTCAAAAAGAAATTAATTGAACTTCTAATTTAAAAAATTGCAGTTTCTGAAATAAATTTATAATAGATTTTAATGTTTTTAACTTAAAATTGCTGAAAAATCATATAATTTTAAAAAATTACAAATTTCTTAAGATTTAATAAAATAACTGAAAAGATATTTAAACAGATTGCAAAACTAAAACAAATTTTTATCTATAAATAAAGATTGAAAAATTATTAATTTTTATTGACTCAAAATAAAAATAATTAAACTTCTAATTAAACAAATTTTCATTTTGTGAAATAAATTTGTAATCCATTTTAATGCTTTGAAATTAAAATTGCTGAAAAATGCTATAATTTTGAAAAATTACAAATTTCTTAAGATTTAAAAAAATAACTGAAAAGATATTTAAAAAGATTGCAAAACTAAAACAAATTTTTATCTATAAATAACGATTGAAAAATTATTAATTTTTATTGACTCAAAATGAAAATAATTGAACTTCTAATTTAAAAAATTTTCAGTTTCTGAAATAAATTTGTAATCGATTTCAATGTTTTCAAATTAAAATTGCTGAAAAATGCTATAATTTTGAAAAATTACAAATTTCTTAAAATTTAAAAAAATAACTGAAAAGATATTTAAAAAGATTGCAAAACTAAAACGAATTTTTATCTATAAATAACGATTGAAAAATTAATAATTTTTATTGACTCAAAATGATAATAATTGAACTTCTAATTTAAAAAATTTTCAGTTTCTAAAATAAATTTGTAATCGATTTCAATGTTTTCAAATTAAAATTGCTAATTTTGAAAAATTACAAATTTCTTAAAATTTAAAAAAATAATTGAAAAGATATTTAAAAAGATTGCAAAACTAAAACAAATTTCTATCTATAAATAACGATTGAAAAATTATTAATTTTTATTAACTCAAAATGAAAATAATTGAACTTCTAATTAAAAAAATTTTCAGTTTCTGAAATAAATTTGTAATCGATTTCAATGTTTTTAACTTAAAATTGCTGAAAAATCATATAATTTTAAAAAATTACAAATTTCTTAAGATCTATTGATAAATATTTAAAATTCAAAAGAGTTCCACTTTGATTCTTTTAATTTTTTTATTTTTATAATTTCAAATGACAAGAAAATGTTTTAACTTCAAGAGTTGAAATCTTTTAAATTCAGAAACCGTAAAAAATTGTTGTGAGCCGGGAAATGTCCATGCATTTTTTTCGTTGATTAAAGCGGCCACTCGGTTTATTACTAATCATTAAAAATCCAAGTTCCATCCAACCTTATTTCCTTCAAAGCGATTATCACGATCTTCTAACCCAGGGAGATTCACATAACTTTTAGATTTCACGAGACCTTTTTCATCCCCTGAGAAACTGTCGACTGTAAAAATAAAAGATTTTCATATCTTTATTTTTTACTTGATTTTTAATTATTAGGTTCTACCACTCGACTGATCGATTTCTTCGTTCCTCCAATCCATTATACGTGTGGACCTGTCTCAGGTTAGAATTTTCATGTTCATAAAATTATATTCACTCTTAAATAAGATACAGATGTCATCTTAATTTGACAAGCTTGTTATGTCGATATAACGAATATTACTATGTTCATATACCTAATTTCGAGGACTTTTTAAATAAATGCTAGTAAATAAAAAAATAATGATGTCCAAAAAGGTAATAAAATTACAAAATATATTTTTAAAAACCTTGCATTTCGTTTCACTAGTGCAAACTTTTTTTTACTAAATAAATACAATTTATTTAAAAAATGTAACACACTAGAAAACATGCGGACAAGGACAAGATTTTTTATAATTAATTGAATTTGATATATGAAATTACGAATTAATTTTTGAATTAATTTTTATGCAAATACTTCAGATTTCAAGCAAGCAGTTGAATTTTTAGCCAAAAACGTAACAATAAAAAAGATGAATTATTAACCAACTAGTTGAATTTTAAACCAAAAAGATTAATTTTCCTCCAAGAACATTTTGTTTGCTACAAAAAATATGAATTTTCAATAAAATACATGAATTATCGAACCAAAAGTTAAATTTCTAACTAAAAAGATCAATTTTCAGCAAATAAAAAAAAAGAATTGTTTTCAAACAAACAAATTTTCAACCAACGTGATGAATTTTAAACTGAAATGAGGAATATTTAATTACAAAAATTATTTTGTATGGATATACATAGTTTAAGTTTTAACTAAAAAATATCAATTTTCAACAAATAAAATTGAAGTGTTACATTTTAAGTTGAAAAATTAATTTTCCACAACAAAAACGTATTTGCAATGAAATAGCTTGATTTTCAAACCAATGTTTTATTTATTTTAAACCCGAAAATATGAATTTTCTGTTAAAATAGTTGCATTTTCAACCCTTACAAACGATATTTGAAGAACACAGTTGAATTTTAAACTGAAAAGATGAATTTTCAACTAAAATTATAATTATTTTTAACAAACCGGTTGAATATTCAGTCAAGAAAGAATTTTCAGGCAATAAAGAAAAAAAAGTTTAAACGAAATTCTTGAATTTTTAATCCAAAAAGACGAGTTTTTCTGCAAAATAGTGTAATTTTCATCAAAAAAGTGCAATTTTCAACCAAATATTCTATTTTCAATCATAAAATATAAGCTATCTACCAAAATAGTTGAATTGTCAACCCATAAAGACAATATTTCTAGAAAACAGTTGAATTTTTATTCCTAAAGATAGAATTTTAACTAAAATTATGAATCTTCTATAAGAAAAATGAATCTTTAAAAAAGTAGTTACACTTTCAATCAACTGCTTTAATTTTCAAAAAAAATATTTTAATTAATATTTGATATTTTTAACAAATCACTTGAATTTACAACGTAAAAATAATTTTCAGTCATTATAGAAAAAAAGAGTCAAATAAATTGTTGATTTTTCCAGCTGAAAACGTGAGTTTTCTACTAAAAAGTGTAACTTCCAATTGAAAAATATAAATTTCCAAACAAAAAATTGTAATTTTCAACCAAATTTGATATTTACTTTCAATCATAAAACATGAGATGTCTACTAAAACAGTTGTATTTTCAAACAATTAAGACGTTTAAAAAATAGTAAAGTTTTAAACTATAAAGATATAATTTAAACTAAAATGATTAATTGAAAAAAAAGTTAAACATAGTAGTTCAACTTTAAACCAAGTAGTTAAATTTTTAACAAAAAAAAGAACTTTTAATAAAATATTTTCCAGAATAGATTCATTTTCAAGCAAACAGCTGCATTTTTAACCAAAAAGATTAAATTTCTACCAAAAGGGATGAATTTTCAAACCAAAAAGACAAGCAAGGACAATATTTTTGATGTTTGATGAAAATTGTTTTCTGAAGAAATCATTTTAAGAAATCAAACTTAATTGACTTCAGAATTAATACATAATATTTATATACAATACATAAAAAACACAAATTTGTTATGTCAAACGCTAACGTAACCAAAAATTATTTAAAAATTATGAAACTCTAAAATCCAATGAATTTTGTTTAAAAATTTTTTTAAAAATTAAGACTTCTTCAAAACTTAATGAATTTATCCTAAAAATATTTTTTTTATAAAAGTTTTAATTTCGAGCGAAAAGCACTTACATAAAACATGTATAATATTTTTTATTTTTAGATTGAATTTTCAAATTTATAACAGTGGTTGCAAGATTTTCTAGACATATCGTTTCACCACTTATTTAAATAGGATTTCTTTTGAAAATATTTTTAAGGATAATAATAATTTGTTTCTGAACTTTTGTACGCTTTTTTAAACGCTTGACTATTTCTCAATAGCGATTTAATCTACAAATCATTAAATATTTTTAATAGCCTAATGAAAAAATTGATTGCACTTTTATCTTCAGTACTTTATTGTGACTCAAGGAATTTATTCCGTCCACTATTTTAAAGAAAAATCTTGAGTATAAAAAATATTGATATAAAATCTTTATCTTAAACTATTATTGTTCCATACATTAGTTGCTAACTACCATTTTTCATTCCACATATATAATTGTACATTCATTTACTTATCGACGAAATAAAAAATGCGTGCAGAAATTATTATAATCAATCAAAATAAATTGTATCTGAATTGTAATTTATAAACAAAATAAAAATTAATAAAATTTCCGAATATCTCGTCTCGTAGATTTTAGTCTGGATATCGTTTGAAGATTCATATAATTGTAATAAAAAATTAATAATGCTTCTTGAGAAATTTATAATCTATTCCAATGAAAATAACTTTTCAATGATCATTTAATTCTAAACAATTTTCATTAATATTATTATACAAATTTTAGAAAATCGAATTGAAAAAAGTTAAATGGTGCTAACGAAAGTCCAATCAAGCTACTTTTACAGGAGAAGCAAATAATATTTAGGTTTCCCTGTCATTATAAATAAAAATAGTACATAAATCGTTAAGAAAATCTCTCAAGGACCAATTCTAACTTATTTCATAAACAAATGTGGCAAAATATAATTTATAGCCTGAGCGTCAAGGGGGAAATTATTTGTATAAATTTAAATACTAAATCTTAGGGTTAAAATACCATACCTTTAGTTTTTTCACTGAAATTGGTGTCAAAACAAGAGAGTATGATTTTTGAAGAAAACTGAATTTCGTCAAAAAGTGGACTCTGAAGTGGGTGCGAATAAAAAATCGCCAGTCATTTTTTTCCAAATTCCATCAATTTTTCAGGTTATTCAGAACTTCTTCAAAACTCCATAACTTTCTCAGATTCCTATGACTTTTTCAGGTTTTTTAGGTCGTAATGATAAGAAATTTTATACATTCGGAAGTTTATTTGATTGTAAAATAGAATAAGATTTAAAGTACTTTACGTCTGAAATTCTTTGTTACAATGCTGGAAAACTGAAGTATTGTATTCAACGTACCTAGTGATTATAAAGCTCTGAAGCTTACAATCTTTTGAGTTCTCAAGCTGATTTCAGATTTTTCAGTAGATTAAAAAATTTCACGCCTTCTACAGGGTTTCTGAAGAAAAAAATCCATAACTTTTTCAGCTAATAATTAATTAGATTAATAAAAGGGTTGGTTTCCCTGGAAAGTTTTTAGCCAACAAAAAAGTTTGAATTTTGACCCAGTTATGAATACGAATGAACGTGTTTAGTATCTCTTAAACAAGAATAGGGATTAAGATAAAGCTTTCCTTTTTCTTCTTTCCAGGACTTTAAAAAAATGTCATGCCTTTTGCAAATTCTCCAGAGAATTTTTAAAATGTGCAATGCCTTTTTCGGCTGATAATTAATCAAATTCATAAAAGAGTTGCTCTTCCTGGAAAGTTTTTAGCCAAAAAATGTCTTATTTTTGACATGGTTACGAAGACAAATGAACGTCCTTATTGTTTCTTAAACAAGAATAGGGATTAGGATTAAGCCATCTTTTCATCTTCCTTCTTTCCAGGACTTTTTCAAAAATTTCATTCCTTTTCCAGGTTCTCCAAAGAGTTTTTAAAAATCCCATGCCTTTTTCAGTTAATAAGTAATTAGATAAATAAAAAGATTGGTTTTCCTAGAACGTTTGTAGAAAACAAACCAATTAATGTTGACCTAGTTAGAAATAAAAATGAGCGGTTTTTGTATCACTGAAACAATATTAGTGGTTAAGTTCAAGCCTACTATTTCTTCTTTCCAGAATTTTTTCAAAAATGTCTTGCCTTTTCGGTGTTCTTCATATTGTTATTATTATAATATGAAGAACATAGAAAAGGCAAGACAATTTTGAATTTTTTTTAATTCCATACCTTTACAGCTAAAAATTAATCCGATTAATAAATGGGTTGGCAAACACAGTTATAGGATCAAAACTTCTTTCTCATTATTCAGGACTCTTTCAAACAATTTCATGCTTTTTCAAGGTTCTCCAGATATTTAAAAAAATGCTATGCTTTTTTCAGTCAATGATTAATTTGATTAATAATACGGGTTGGTTTTGTTTTAAAATTTGCAACAAACAAAAAATTAATGTGAACCCAGTTAGTAATACAAATGAGCGTTTTTGGCAACTCATAAATAAGAATATCTATTCGCGTCAACTCTTCCTTTTTCTAGGACTTTTTCGAAAATTTCTTACCATTTTCAGCTGATAATTAATCATATTAAGAAAACGTTTAATTTTCCTGGAAAGTTTGTATAAAAAAAAAACATTCAATTTTAACCAAGTTAGGAATATAAATGAGTGTGTTTGTTATCTGCTAACCAGGAATAGTGATTAGGATCAAGACTCCTTTTTATCTTTTCCAGAAAATTAAAAATAATGTAATGCCTTGTCCATGTTCTCCATAGAATTTAAAAAAATTCCATACCTTTTTCAGCTAATAATTAATCATATTAGAAAGGGGTTAATTTTCCTGGAAAGTTTGTATGAAATAAAACTTTAATTTTGACCTTGTTAGGAATACAAAGGAGCATATTTGGTATCTGTTAATCACGAATAGTAATTAGGATCAAGTCTTCTTTCTCTTTTATCCAGGACTTTAAAAAAAATGTAATGCCTTATCCAGATTCTTCAGAGAATTTTAGAAAATTCCATACCATTATCAGCTAAAAATGAATCAGATTAATAAAGGGGTTGGTTTTCCTGGAAAGTTTGTAGCAAAAAAATAATAATGTTGACCTAATTAGGAACACAAAGGAGCTTCTTTTGTATATCTTAAACAATAATAGTGATTCGAATCACGCCCTCTTTATTCTTCTTTTTTTATACATAACTTTTTCATAAATTGCATGCCTTGTCCAGATTCTCCAAGGAATGAAAAAAAATGCCACGCCTTTTTCAGATAATAATTAATCATATTAACAAAGGGGTTAACTTTCCTGGAAAGTTTGTATCAAAGAAAAATTTAATTTTGACCTTGATAGGAATACAAAGGAGCATATTTGGTATCTGTTAATCACGAATAGTAATTAGCATCAAGTCTTCTTTCTCTTTTATCCAGGACTTTAAAAAAAATGTAATGCCTTATCCAGATTCTTCAGAGAATTTTAGAAAAATCCATACCATTTTCAGCTAAAAATGAATCAGATTAATAAAGGGGTTGGTTTTCCTGGAAAGTTTGTAGCAAAAAAATAATAATGTTGACCTAATTAGGAACACAAAGGAGCTTCTTTTATATCTCTTAAACAATAATATTGATTCAAATCACGCCCTTTTTATTCTTCTTTTTTTTTGTACATAACTTTTTCATAAATTTCATGCCTTTTCCAGATTCTCCAGAGAATTTAAAAAAATGCCACACCTTTTTCAGATAATGATTAATCATATTAATAAAGGGGTTAATTTTCCTGAAAAGTTTGTATCAAAGAAAAATTTAATTTTGACCTAGTTAGGAATACAAAGGAGCGTGTTTAGTATCTGTTAACCAGGAATAGTGATTAGGATCAATTCTTCTTTTTCTTCTTCCTCTGGATTCACAGTCACGGTTATTGTCCTCCTGTAAGCGAAGCAACAAGAGAGAGCAGGTGTGTTAGATAACGAGTAATACGAGTGCCCGCATAGTTTGTGTGTATTCATGAGGTGCCCGTTGGTCACGGGTGGCCGCCTGGAGTTCCGGGCCCACTTCCGGACGACGAGTCCACCTAGGTATGGTTTCTTTTTTAAACTGAAACACATCAGTTCTTCTCCGACAGTAGTTATACACGTTCTTTCTGAAGCTCTTCGAATTTTCTTGAAAATTTGAAAATTTACATTTAAATGACTCCTCTGGATTAATTACAAGAATGGGTTTCGCAAAGAGGGTGAGTTCATCTCGGCCTCATCAGTATTCAAATTCATTTTCCAGTTAATAAAAACTCGTCCAACTTTTTGAAAACCTCTCCTATTCCTTTATTCCCGAAACAACCAAAGTTAATTAACACCATCAAAGCATTACTCCAGTTAATTTCAAATCAGAAATTTATTTTAAATACTGAAAAGAATAAATTATTCGACAGACAAAAAATTAGTCCAAACCAGATTTGTGGGGGATTTCAAAATTCCCTGATATTTCCTTGACTAATTTTTTATTTTCCCCGCGCATTAATATTTTAGAGACAAAAATTCGAATTGTTTACCATTTTTAATATAGAATCTTTTATAAATAAAATGAAACAGTTTAAAACTTAAATTTATACATTTTAAATTGATTATTCTCAAGGTTATCATAGACTAATTTACTTGGAAAAAGTGATCTTAACGCAGAAAAAGTGACCCAAAGGGACTAAAAGTGACTTATGTGCATTAATAATATGACTATTGTTTTCTTTAAATTTTTATTTAAATGAAATCGATCAAATTTATCATAATACCAGGAGAATTTTAACAAATTCAGAATAAGTTCATAAGCCTTCAAACAATTCAAAATAAATTCAAAATAATTAAAATCGATTTAATAAAAAATGTAAAAATTTCAAGTGAGTTTCAAAGTTTGCAGGGCGAATTAAACAAAAAAAAATTTTAAATCCGTTGAATTGAGTCGAATTGAATAAATTTACAAAAATTCAAGTAAATTGAGAAAATTCGATATCATTCAAAAGAGTTTAAAAGAATTCAGGATAAAAGATCCTGGAAAACGATTAAAATGTCTTGAGAACTTCTAAAATCCTTTGAAATTTTGTTAATTTCTTGAAAATACCTTGGAAATTTAAAATACCTTAAAATACTTCAAACCTTATGAAATCAATTGAAAAATCCATGGAATCATTTACAATTCTTTGAAATGTTTTTTAAACCCTTGAAACTTTTTAAAGCTTTTGAAAATTCCTTGGAATAATTTTAAATTTTCCAAAATATTTAATATATTTGGAAATCCAATTAAATTACTGCAATAAATTGAAAATTTCTCGTAATATTTTTAAATCTCTTGCAAATTCATTGGAATTAAAACTACACTAATTTTTCTTATCTTGTCACCAGATGCAAATAATTAGTAAAAGAAATTTCGGAAATTTTATAGTTTCGTTTATAAATGTTGCATACTTCAAGCAAACGTAAAATCTCGTCAAATATACCCTGAAAAGTGATGATACTTGGAAAATTGCCTAGCATACCTTGAGAGCTTTTAAAATCATTTAAAATAATTAAAATCCTCGTAAATATGATAAAATCTCTTAGAATATTTAAAAATATATATTCTCCAACCTCATAGGCCTTATTATATTGTTCTAAAACTTCCGAAATTACAGGAAATTCTTTAAAACCTCATGGCCCTTAAAAATTCTTCGGAATTTTCAAAGATACCCTAAAAACATTAAAATACCCTAAGCATTCTAAAAAGCCTTGAAAATTTATCTAAATTATTAAAATATTGGTTAATTTTTTGAAAAAAGTGTAACTTGAGAAAAACAGCGACTGTGTCAGTGCTGATTATTCAAACTCCCTGACTTTTGCGATTTTTTTTTCAAAATCCCTAACCTTTTCCCTGATTTCCAGATTTTCCCTGACCTGCGACCACCATGTGGAGGAAGAGGATCAAAAAATTCATTAGAAATTCTTAAATAATTATGTTTGTTAACTTGCATTAATTATTACCTTACACTAATTATAAAGTGGATATAAATTGGAAAATTATAGGGAAAAAAATGAAATTTTCTACCATTATTCTAAAAGAATATTGTGACAAATAATGATAAATTATTCAAACAATTATGCATGTTAAATTGAATTTATTCTTGGTTTAATGTAACTGAAAAGTTGAAAATAAGGTGAAAAATTCGGATAAACCCACTATTTTCTAATTCTATTATAAGACAAAATTGATAAATACAATAATAAATAATTCCAAAAATGTATATAGACAAAAACCGCCAAAAAATCATAATTAGTGCCAAAAACTCGATTAACACCATTTTTTACTTATGAGGTTTTTTGGGACTCTATGAAACAGACTTATGGGAGCGATGTTTCAAAACTACGTTTTTATTCGTATTATATGGCTGATTTTGAAGAAAATCTTTGAGTTCTAATTCGATTCAACTAATATTGACGATTCTGAACAAAATTTATAAAAACGTCTTTTTTATGGGAGATACGAGGTAAACTTCATGGGGAACCTCTAAATATCATTTTTTTTAACGCATTTACTTTTTTGTGGATTCGAACAAATTGAGGCCCATAAACGACTGGAAACAATGGGAATGATTTTTCCACAAAAGAGCTAAAGCTGTTTAAAATTCACAAGCGTGAAGTGTGCCTGCGTTTTCTCCTTTCGCAAACAGAACTTTGAATGGAAATGCAACTGTGGGTAGTGAAATATTGTCGACTTCCTCCCGCGAAACTTAGACATTACATAATACAAGGTTCGCGCGCAATTATTTGATTGTTATGTAAAATTAGAGACTATTTTTCTCGCAAAGTGGATGTCGGTGTCTATTATAAAAGAACCAGTGTGAAATATGATCGCCGTAACTTTTCTCGTTTTGCTTCACACCTCAATTGAATTATAACAACCAGTTTCCTTCAGTCGACCATAAGTATAAGACATACCAAAACCGCAACTGACGTAATTTTAATTGAGTACAGGAGGACTTTATATTCGGTGTTATTATTACGTGTGTGAAAAATACGTTTGTAAAGAATACGTTTCCGAAAAGTTATGTCCTCAAGTTTTTTCTTAGTGGTCGTAAATTTGAAAATATGACTATAACTTTTGCCAAGGTAATAATTAAAGAAACAATCTGATAAATTTCTGAAATTATATGCATTATACAGGGGTCTACTAGAGTTTGTCAAAAAAACCTCAAATGATTAGGTGACTTGGTAATGACACTGAAAAGTTTCTTTGTGGCATTACGAATAAATAAAAAAATTTGTGGAAGTGAATAACCTTCGGCAGGAAAAACATAATAAAATAATTTTTCCTTTGAAATATAGTATTTCAAAAAATTACAAAAAATTCAAGTTTGTTAATTTGTACCTAAAGTTGCAAAAAATTTTCATTATTTATATTTTTGTATGCTCTTTGTTATAAACTAAGGAAAAACGAAGATATTTTTAAGTTTCAAGCACATTTTTTTCTATCTGTAGGTATCCTAAGCCATGAGCCATTTTTACAAACGTTTTGATTGAAACTTAAAAATATGAATGTATTTCCTTAATGAATTAAACAGAAATATAATTTTTTTAAATATTATATTTCTTAGAAACAATGTGCTTCTTTCATTTTTTCACTCCAAGCTTATTTATGCATAAACTTTATCTAAAAAAATTAAATTTTTTTCTGTACACAAGAAATTAAACAGATTCAAAATTTCAAAACTCACAATCGATTTGCCCAATAGTAAGATTTTTTTAGTTAAATTTTGTTGATAATGTGACAATGAAACTTTTTAGTGCTATTACTAAGGAATCTAATCATCTTCGGTTTTTTCGGCCCTCCTTAGTGCCTACTAGGTCTCGAAAAATCACGTAAGCAAAATATTGGGTTTTGTCAGTTTTTGATGCTAATTATAATTTTTTGAAGTTTTTTAAGTGCAAATTGTTTTTAATACATAAAAAACTATTTTCTACCGATAATTAGATAGATACAAAGATTTTTTAAACAATTCGTTATTGTATTTTTAATCCAAATATATGAATTGTAAAGAAAACAATTAACTTTCAACTAAAGAAAAGAAATTTCAACAAAATAATTTAGTCCTTAACCAAAACAGATTAATATTCAACCATATAGTTGTATTTTTATCCAAAAAAGGTGTACTCTTAAATTAAAAATACGAATTTTTAACAAATGAGTAAACTTTCAACCAAAAAATATGAATTTTCAACAAAAAATTCATTCAACCAAACAGATGAATTTTCTAGCTAACGCATTTTCAACTAAAAAAGATGCTATTTCTACAAAAGAGATAAATTTTCAAACCATAAGAAATGACGAATTTTAAAAACAGAGATAAATTTTCAACCTGCAAATGTGAATTTTCCACTAAAAAGTTCATTTTCAAGCAAATCGTTGAATTTCTAACAAACTGTTGGCAAATTATGCCTAAAAAAATCTGTCAAATCTGGTTGTTACGGTGGACCGATTTACGTTTACTACATGTAGTTTATAATAGTACCCATTCCCGATATCAAATTATAGTAACGAAGGGATAAATCATGATTAATTACTGGCCTTGTCGATTTAATGTCGCTACATTATTATGAAATCAGTATAATGCGTCTTGAAGTCTTTGATGTTTACGAAATTTAAAAAAAATACTATTTTGTGATTGCAATCTTGAAACTAAAAATTTCTTAACTACAGGATGACGCCAGCAGCTGTTCAGATGATTCTGGTAGCGATGTGTTTAAAAGCATTCCCAAAAATACAATTGCCTTTTGCACCTGGAAAATAGAGGTAAGTTTTTTGCATTTACTCAATTCCAGAAGAATTTTTTTTACGTCCCACTTCTAAAATTTCAATCCTTTAAACAAATATTTGACTTCAAATATATTCTAAGAAATTACTTTACTACAATAGAATTTTAAGTTAAACAATTAAAAAAAATATCATAAGGATTTTTTATTATTATTTAGAGTTATCGAAATTAAACAAGCAGTTTTAATGACTTATTCAGGGGCTACGAGCTATCTCTGTTCGAAAAGGAAAATTTGGTATCTTCCTTTCTGAATCAGCGTACATTATTTACACAGTTTCTTCCAAAGATGGCCCACTGCCTTATCCAGGAGTACCAGTAAGTAATTTTAAATTATTTTAAAATCATACTTTTGGATCACATCAAATATAAAGAATATCTTCCTTTTTTTGCTCTCTATTTCAAATAAATACAAGTTATTAAAGTGCTATAAAAAACTTTTAAATTTATCATAATACGCGACCCATAATATTTATTATTTCAGACCATAACATTTTAAAAAAAAATTGTCTCGGAAAGTAATATTTTATTGTGATTTCCCGAATTTAAATTATTATTATTATTATTATTATTATTATTATTATTATTATTATTATTGATGGTATCGTTTAAAAAGGTAAAAACTATTTTTCCCCAAAAAATTATTGCATATTTTCTCGGGAAAAAAATTGTCTGCTAGCTAAAATCATCTTTTTTAATTTCAAAAGAGATAATTTATGCATAAATAACTATATTATAACAATTAATCTAAAAAAAAAGTTGGAACAAAATTATCGAAAATATCGCACTCATTGATGTAGAATATCTGATTAGTTGCATACTGTGTGGATATGAAGTTTTGAAACTTTTCAAGGATTTTGAAAGGTTTTAAGGCAATACATTTTTTCTTACGATTCCAGGGAAAATCACAATAGATTTTTAATTTTTAATTTCTGAAAAGAATGTAGAAGATTTTAGAGAGAAATTTTTCAATTTTGCAAGATTACAAAATTGTAGAAAAAATTCGAATAAGTTTAAGAGATATTACAAGTTCTTAAGAGAAAAAAAAATTCTATTCAGGTTTCTGGGAAAATTTAAAATTATTGTTTATCTTACAAAATTTGTGTCAAGAGATATTTAAAAAGAGTTCAAAACGTTCCAAAAGATTTTTAAAAATGTGAAAAAAGAATATGGAAAATTTTAAGACAATATTTTTTTTTATTATGTAGAATATTTAAATATTTTAGCAAAAATTTCAATAATTAAAAAAAATATTTAGAAGTTTTAAAAAAATTTCAAAAATAACGTAAAATTTGAACAGGCTTAAAACAAAATACATATTTTTGAAGACTTCGATCTCAAATTTTTAAGTTTTTAAAAGATTTGTAAAAATCTCAAGATAAAAAAAAAATTCTCAAGATTTCTGGATACCAAAGTGATTCTGTACTTTGATAAATTATTGGAAGAGAATATTTAAAAATATTTTAAGACATTGAAAAAGATTAAAGAAATTATCAAAAACGAATTCAGAAGATTTTAAGAAAATTTCAGAAAAATTAGAAAATATTGTTCAATGTTTTACAAACGTCAAACACTTTTGAATATCTTTTGAATTTACTCAAATATTTCCTCCAATTTGATAAAATTCTGTAAAATTAAAATTAGAATTTCGAATATTTCTAGGAACTTTTTGGACATACTTGAAATCTTCCAAAATCGTTTAGAGTTTTCTCGAGAAACCTAGGAAAAGTTTATTTATATAAATCTAAAACGACTAAACCTAGAAACTTAAAAAATAAATAGTTAATAGAAATTTGTTATTTTTTATTAAAAATTATTTTCCCCTTCAAATTACAATTTGCTTAAAATTTGTGTTCCTTCTTGACCACACCATTTTTTTGGTTAAAGTTTATTAATTTGGTAGAAAATTCGTCTTTTTGGTTTGAAAAATGATCACTTATGCTGAAAATTAAATCTTTTTTATTAGAATTGCAATTTTTTGGTTTAAAATTAAAATCTTTTTGGTTAAGGATTCAATAATTTTCTTTAAAATTCACTTGTTTGGTGGAAGATTCATCATTTCAGTTTAAAATTCAATATTTTTTAATTGAAATATCAACTACTACATTTTTCTTTGAAAATTCTTTCTTTTCAGTTGAAAAATATTCTTTTTTGGTTGAGGATTCATCTATTTTGTTGAAAATTTGTCTTTTTTTATGAATTCCACTGTTTTTTATTTAAAATGACAATCGTTTTTAATTAAAATATCAACTATTACATTTTTCGTTGAGAATTCACCTTCTTTATTTGAAATATCAACTGTTTGGTTGAAGATGAACTTCTTTGTTGAAATTTGGATTTGACATATCTGAAATTTTAAAAAATCTTTTTGATTTCTCGATAATCATAGGAAAATTATATTTATATATTCTTAAAAATAAAATTTAGAAAACAAAAAAAACACAGTTATTCGTAATTCTTGTTTGGTCTAAAAAGTAATTGTTCTACTGTTGTTTCCAAAATTGGTTGAGAAATAAAATTCTTTAAATTTAAATTTGATATATATATATAATTACTTTTGAAATTGTTTCAGAACTTCTAAACATTTTTGAAAATTAATAGAATTTTTCCTCAAATCTTTTCTAAAGTGATTTAAAAGTCCTGCAAATTTAAAAATATGTCCTTAAAATCTTCAAGATTAATTTTTGACGATTTTAAAAATCTTTTAGAATGTTTTTAAATATTCTCTTAAATTTCATTTTTCTAAATAAAAAAAAAACATTTTCAAATTTCTTAAGAATTTTGAAATTTTTTTTATTCATTTGAAGCCTTTCACGATTTTTAAAAGGCTTCTAAATTTTTTATTAGAAATCTGCTAAAATGTATATTTCATATTAAATTGGCCCAATTTTCTAGAACTTCTAAACAATTTTACTTACAAATTAAAACTTTTCAAATCGAACAATTAAAATTGTAACGTTCAAAGCTTTTTGGTTTATTTTTGAATATTAGTTTTCCAATAACTGATTTTAAATGAACAGTCAAATGGTTATAAATATTAAGCAATTGATCTTTTTTTTAATTAAAAAATGTCAAATTTTCAAATTTTAGACTGAAACAATATCTGAAATGTAATAAATTTAAATATAATAATTATTTAATAATAATAAATTGATTAATTAATAAATAATAATTATGAATATGTTATTTTAAAATTGAAAATGATTAATAAAGTTTAAATCTGGAAATTCCTAAATTTTGAACTGATTCCGAATCGTCTTGTAAGATCAATATTATTATTATTCACTTATTAATCCTTCATGTACAGTTCAATTTAGAAAATCATTATAATTTATTTATTCACAGTTGATCAACCAAAAATTTGTTATCAAAAATTGTCGATTTCAAACGCTTCTAATTTTTAATTCAACTAGTTATTTTTAACTGTTAAAATCAAACTTCAACAGATTTTTTCTATATATAAAATCCCCGGCAAAAAAATACATTCCCTGTCATTTCCCTGGTTTTCCCGGCCTAATAAAACTCCCTGTAATTTGCCGGTTCAGTGGCCAACCTGCTTTATTTAAAAAATTAATTTCAGAAAAAGATTAACTAAAAGTGACTGCGTCGCAGCACTGATTATTCTTGACAGTTATTGTTTAAAACGCATTCCGCAGAAATTCTCTGACTTTTGTTATATTTTTTCCAAAACCCTGAATTTTCTGTGAGTTTCCTTGACCGAAAAAAATCCCTGACTTTATCCTGATTTCCAGGCTTTCCTTGACCTGTTATCATCTTGATATCGGCAAGAATATTCTGTATTTTACTAGTGTAATTAGATATTTTGTAGTGAAAACTCTTGAAAATAATGAAATAATAACAGGAAAAAGAGGTGAAAGAGAGCACAGTAGTACGAGCTGTTCATTTTTGGATCGGATCGAAATGCGATTCAATGATGTCAAGTGCAGCAGCACTTCGGGCTGCAGAACTGGATTCTCAAATATCAGCAACGATACTATCAAGGGAGGCCCAGGGTCGCGAAAGTCCCCGATTTCTTGCTTATTTTCGAGATCAAATCGTCATAGAAAATCTGCACGCTGAACAACCGTCCTGCACTTTGCATAAAGTCACTGGCTTAACGGTACCAATCCTCACCGAACTGGATGGTCTTAGCTGGAGCAACTTTACATCACGTGATGTTATTCTAATCGATTTGCATTCTAGGTAGCGTTCAAGTTCATTTTTTATCTTAGAAAAAGTTCCTGGTATTGAAAAAATAATTATTTTCTATAATTAACTTACCTTCTGAATTCCAAATAACTTAAAATTAGCAAGCATGTGGATTTTAAATTGATAGTATTCATAAAACAAGAGCCTAAACGTTTTTTTTAGAATTATTTCAATACGGACTTTACAGTCCAAAATGCTTTCAAACCAGGGGAAATAGATTAAATTTTCAAGAAAATAGGGGAATAAAATCTGTTAAATAACATTACTGTAGATACAATATTTCCGGGATTTCAAGTCTAAATACAGTGAAGCCCTTCAATAGCCGTCCCTTCTATTGCCCTTACGAGAATTGACGCCGCGGGTAAATGTAGCAGGAGCTGCGCGAGGTGCGCGGAATCTGCGTTTGTCACTCAGGCGAGTACTCAGGCATGAAAAAACAAAAGCGGAGCAGGCTATAGTAAGTTAGTTCCCACCCACCGTCAGCCCCAAACTCTGCGCTATAGAAGAGTTTCACTGTATTTTTCATTTTAAACAAAACAGTGGAATTTTCAGTCAAAAAAGATGACTTTTCAAACAAAAAAGGCCAATTTCGAACAAAAGAGATCAGTTGTCTAGCTAAAAATCGAATGTTTTTGAAAAAATTAGACTTGCTACCCTGAAAAATGAATTTTCAACAACAAATTTAATTTTTAGCCAAGAAATATGAGTTTGCAACCAAATAGTTCAATTTAAAAAAAAGAATCATAATACTTAAGTAGAGTTGCATTTACAACCAAATATTTTAATTTTCAAGTAAAAAAGATTGATTTTGAATCCAAAAAGACGAATATTCTAGAAATCAGTTAATTTTTTAAACAAGAAAGATGACTTTTCCACCCAAGAAGATGACTCCTACTAAAACATAGATTTTCTATCCAAAAAGAATAATAATGATCAAGACAGTTGAATTTTCGATCACAAAAGATTAATTTTCGACAAAAAAATACTTTTCTACCAAAATAACGGATATTCAAAAAAGAAGTTAAATTTTCTAACAAAAAAATTTATATTTTAACAGAATACGTGAATTTTCGAGAAAATAATGAAATTTACCACTAAACAGTAGAATTTTTTACCAAACCAAGTAGTTGAATTTTTAACAACAACAAAAAAAGAATTCTGAACTAAAATTATAACAGTAGACTTTTTAAATAAAAAGAATAAACTCTTAATAAAAAACAAAAAATTCAATCAAATATAGTACAATGTTTAACCAATAAGATGAATTTTCCAACAAAATACATAACTTTACTACCAAAGAATGAATTTTCTATCCAAAAAGGTGAATTTTCAACAAAACAGTTAAATTATATAGACATAAAAAATTATTTTTCATGAAAATACTGGAATTTACAACAAAATAATTCATTTTTCATCCAAATAGTAGTATTTTTAACCAAAACGAGAAGCTTTCTGAACGAAAAATATAATAGTAGACTTTTAAATGAAAAATAATTCACTTTCAACCCAAAGATACCAAATATCAACAAAAAAGTTAATTTTCAACTTAAAAAGACGAAGTTTGAACAAAAAGGATGAATTTTTGAGAAAATAGTTCAGTTTTTAAGAAAAGAATTAAATTTTCAACCAAGTAGTAGGATTTTTAACAAAAATAGATTATTTCTAGACCAAAAATATAATAGTAGAGTTTTCAATTAAAAAAAAAAGAAAGACTCTCAAGTATACAAGATCAATTTTCACCCAAAAAAGATTCCTTTTCTAACAAAATATGAATTTTTTATTCAAAAGGACGAATGTTCAAGAAAAAGTTGGATTTTTTACATACAAAAAAGTCATAGTAGACTTTTCAATTAAAAATAATTCACTTGCAACCTAATACTTACTTTTATTGTTAAGAATTCATCTTTTTTGGTCGAAAGTGCATCTACTTCGCTAAAAGTTTAACTACTTTGCTGAAAATTAATTTTCTTAAACATTCATCATCTTTATTGCTAATTGATCTCTTGGGTTGAAATTTTCATTTATTTTGTTAAAAAAGGAGGTCTTTGTTGAAAATTCAACTATTTCGGCAGTAAATTTTACTATTTGGTTGATAATCAAACTGTTTTGTAGAAAATTTGTATTTTTTTAATGAATTTCACTATTTTTTATTTAAAATAACAATCTTTTTGAATTAAAATATTATCTATTACATTTTTGGTTGAAAATTCGTATTTTTTGTTAAAAAATCCACTGTTTGGTAAAAAGTTTAATTACCTTTTTCAACATTTATTTTGGGTTGAAGATTCCTAAGTTTAATTGAAAATTAGTTTTCGTGAATTGAAAATTCAACAATTTGGTTTTGACATTTGTTTTTCTTTCTTGCCATAAAAATTTTTGTTGTTGAGAATTCAACTCCTGCTTAAAATTTGTATCTTTGCCTCAAAAATTCAAAAATTTGATTGAAATTTTTTTCTCTCTTCACTAAAAAATCTGATTTAGTTGTAAACTCAACCTCTGGAGAAAATTCGTCTTTTTGGTTTGAAAATTCATTTCTTTTGAAAGAAATTCAATCTTTCATTTGAAACAAAAATATTTTTTGATTCGAATATTAACTATTACAATTTTTATTGAAAATTCATATATTTTCGTTAAAGATTCAACTATTTTGATTTAAAAAATAATCTATTTTTTTGAAATGCAATATTTCCCAGTGTAGCTAAAGAGTATTTTCTTCACAGCTAAATACCACTTCGGTTTAGATTAGTAGATCAAAAACCGTCATTTCACCGTCAAAAAACTAATTAATCTTAATATGTATTTCTGCAACAGAAATATTGTCTTCCTCTGGCTTGGTTCGAAAGCAGAAATCCTTCACAAAAGACACGCCGCCACAGTTCTGAAAAGAAGAAAAGAAAACAAGGCCCAAGTTTTCATAATCGAGGATGGCTACGAGAGAACGTTGCCAGGAGAGATAAGCAAGCTTCTCAACGATGTATTGAACTTGGCAAACAGAAACGTAGTTCCTGAAAATCGGGAACCTGTTCCTCTACCAAGTCCAGTAAAATTATACAGATGCAGTGAACAAACAGGAAAATACAAAGTAGCAGAGCTGAAGGCGGGGCCCATATTTCGCCGTGATTTCTCATCTGACTCAGTTTTCCTAATCGACAGAGGTGAAATTGGCATCTGGGCTTGGGTGGGGAAAAATGTAAATGCAAGGGAAAAACTGGAGGCAGTCAGAAATGCAAGGGGATTTGTTAAAAAGAAGGATTATAGTGCTAGTGTGCCCGTTTCGAGAGCGATTGAATCTCAGGAACCTTTGGAAATGAAGAACCTTGTCAGAGGCTGGGGTCAAGTTAAAGCCAGGCCTCTTACTCTGCCTTCTTCTTTTGAACCAGAATACATGAGCGAAAGGCCCAGGATGGCGGCGGAATGTCAACTTGTTGATGATGGGTCTGGAGAAAAAACCCTCTGGAGAGTTAATCAGCAGCAGGGCCTCATTGAAGTGAGAATTTCACAAACATAGGCAATAAGCGTGGGGTTGATCACTTTTGAAATCTGGTGTACGAGCCTTCATAAAATCTTTTGAAATCTTCAGGGTGGCCCTTTTAATCGTGGAAAAAAATTCCCGGTCATTTCCCGGTTCGCAAACATTTTTCACGACCCATAAAATTTTAAAAACCAAACTATATTCTAGATATTTTTCCACGTAAAATAATAAACAATAAACAACAAATTAAAGCATTCAAAGTGAAACCCTTGAATTTCAACCTTTTAAAATTGAAGTTTAAGTTTTCAATTCAAAAATTGTGTTCAAATGCTCAATAACTTACGCGTATAAACTGGAAGGTACTAACACTTTTAAATTAAACAAAGTTAAATGAAATGCAAATAAACTGCAAAATTTAGAACCTTCATGAATGGCAGAGTTCAAAAATTTAGTTTAACTTCCAAAAATATATATCCACGTTAACATTTTCAATAGTCTAAATTAAAGAATCAAGCAAAGAACTTTAAAAATTTTTTAAATTACATCATTTTAAGTAAATTTAAGCTACACATTAAAAATTGAAAAACAATTTTTTCAACTAAACGGTTCTTAAATCAGAAGTTAAATTATTTTAATTTTAAATAGCCTAGGCATCCTTCAAATCTAAATTCAAAATCATTTTTGAATTTTTGGTCAGAACTTTTCAATACATTTCAAAATGAATTGAATTTCTTCTATAACTTTTATAAAATCCTGCAAATTAAAAAAAAAAATAAATTTGAATTTATAAATAACATTAGAACACTTATTATTTGTAAAAATATTAAAGTAATATTAAGAGACATTTAGAAGTTTTAAAAAGATTCGAATTAAATTTACATCTTGAAATACTTACAGCCGAATTTAAAATCAAATTTAGATTTTTGCAGATTTCAAACCAAAAATTTAGAATTTTTCTAAGAATTGTGAAAGACTACAAAAGAATAAAAATTTTCTTAAGATTCTAAGGAAAATTGAAAATGATTTTTCACTTTGAAAAATTATTGTAACAGAAAGTTTAAGAAAATTTTAAGAGATTTAAAAAATGATCAAAGAAGAACATAGAAGATTTTAAGGATTTTTTTGTTAATTTGCTGGATTTTCCAAAATGGTAGGAAAATTTCGATTAATTTTAAAATATATTCAGAAGTTCTGAAAAAATGTTAACATACTTCGTTTAAATTACTTGAAATAATTTCAAGTTTTTACACACTAAAAGATTTAAAGTCTTAAATGAACATTGAAATATTGATAAATATTAAATACTTATTCTTTTTATAAATTAAGAATTCCCAAATTAAATGGGATAAAAATTAAATAATTTAGACTCACAATATTTTTAATTTAATAGAAACATTTAATTATAACTATATTATTATGGATTTATTTTTAAGTTGAAAATAGTAAAAAACACGTTTACATTGTTTAAAAGCTGAAAAAATTAATAGAAATAATATATTAATAAATTCATTTATTAAATTTAATTTTAAAAATAATATAAAGGAACTCTGCATTAAAAATATATTATTGATAAATCATGAAAATTGTTATCTGAAAATAAAATTATCGGAATAAATAAAATATTAATTTCAATTCTTATCAAGACTTTCGGGTTGAAACAGTGACAATCTGGAAATTCTCAAATTTTGAGCTGATCTAGAATTGTTTGGTCAAATCCATTATTTTTCAGATTTCTATTTTTAGATTATAGATCCATTTTAAAAATAATTTATTTATTTGTATTTACAGTTGATAAAATAAAACTGGTTTTTTTTATCAAAAATTTTCAACTTCAAATGCTTTTAACTTTTAATTTTTTAAATCCTCAAAACTGCACTTTAATTATTTTAAAAACTGTTAAAATCGAACTTGAGCAGATTTTTCTTCTAAAAATTCGAAAAATTCCCGGTTTCCCGAACCGGCGCGGCGGCCACCTTGTTTTTTATAAAAAAATCTTCGATTTTAAAAACTGCTAAGTTTTAATTTTTTAACCTTTAAAACTGCATTTTTAAATTCTTTGAATTAAAATATATGCTTAAAAATTAAAAATCTAAAATGGAAAATTTTTTAAGTGAAAGATTTTCAAAATAAGCATTCTAAACTAAACGATATAATAATTTATAGAAATCACAATTTAGGCAATTATTTTAAAAAGGTTGAAATCAAAGTTAGACAAAATTTTTATTTTAAAATTTTTGTAAAATTCCCCGTCAAAAATAAATTCACTGTCATTTCCCGGTTTTCCCCGGTCCCAAAAATTCCCGGTTTTCCGGCCCAGCGGTCACCCTGAATCTTTGACATATTTTGAAATCCTTTGGGATATTTGAAATCATTTGTGAAATTATTTTCGATCTTTTAAGCCTTTGCCAAATCTTTGAATTGTTGTTTAACATTTGAAATCTTTATCAAACCATAAAAATCTTTGGGCTCTATTGAAATATTTTTAAAACTTTGGAATATTTCTGAAATTCTTATAAAATCATTGAAGTCTTTGTGAGATATTAAAAATCTTTGTGAAATCTTTGCATTTTTTAAATATTTGAAATTTTTGTAAATCTTTGCAATTTTGTTTAAATCCTTGAAACCTTCGTATTATGTAAAAAATATTAATATTTTTAATCTTTATGAAATCATACAAATTTTTGGAATCAATTACAATCTTTTACATTTTTGACAAATATTTAAAATCTTTTTATTTTCTGAAATCTTTGAAACCTTCGAAATCATTTAAATCTTTGGAATCTTTTGAATTACTTAACTTTCTTGTAAAATCTTTTTAGTCTTTAAAAATCTTTGCAATTCAATAATTTGTGAAATTATTAAAATCTTTTCAAATCTTTGGGACATTTTGAAATATTTTAAATTTTTTTGTGAAGCCTTTCAAATGTTTAAAAAGCTTTGTGAAATCTTTGAAATATTTCTAAAATATTTTTAAATATTCTAAACCATTTGCAATCTCCTAAATTGTTGAAAATATTTGAAGTCTACGTGAAATCTTTTAAATTTTTTTTTTAAACAATTGAAATCTTTATACAATTTTCTAAAATCTTGAAATATTTGAAATCTTTGTGAAATCATTTAAATCTTAGGACTCATAGAAAATATTTGAAATTTTTGTGGAATTATTGAACTCTTTTAAAATCATTGCAACCTTTTAAATTATTTAACATTTTTGTGAAAACTTAAAAAAAAATGTAAAAGCTTTGTAAAAACTTTGAACTTTTCTAAATATTTGAAATCTTTGGGAAATCATTTACATATTTTGACTCACATGAAATATTTGAAATTTTTGTGAAAAATTTAAAAAAATTTAAAGCTTTGTGAAAACTTTAAACTTTTTTAAATATTTGAAATCTTTGCGAAATCATTTAAATCTTTGGACTCATATGAAATATTTCAAATCTTTTAAATATTTCTGAAATCTTCTAAAATCTTGGAAATCTTTCGGAATATTTGAAATTTTTTAAAATGTATATGAAATCTTTGTGGAACCATCAAAATCTTTTAAAATCTTAAAATATTTGTAGAATTATTGAACTCTTAAAATCTTTACAACCTTTTAAATTATTTGACATTTTTGTGAAAACTTTAAAAAATTTTAAGAGCTTTGTGAAAACTTTCAATTTTTCTAAATATTTGAAATCTTTTAAAATCTCTAAACTTTTTGTGAAATTTTTTTAACAAAATTTGAAACCTTTGAAAGATTCCTTGAATTCCTTGAATCTTTGAAATTATTAATCTTTTAAAATCCTTAATATGTATTGAATAAAAAAAATTTCAAATGTTTATGAAATCTCTCAAATTGTTTGAAATATCTCAAATCTTTTGAAATATTTGAAAGATGAAGTCTTTCTCATTAAAAACTTGGTGATAATATTGAAATCTTGTAAAATATTTGAAATTTTTACAAAAACCTTTTATTCCTTTAAAATCTTTGATTTTTTTAAATTTACTGTAAATCTTTGTGAAACTATTAAAATCTTTTAAAATCTTGAAATATTTTTAATATTTTGCAATATTTCTAATTTTTGTGAAATATCTAGAAAATTAGAAAAAATTTGAAATCTTCGAAACATTTCTGAAATCTTTTAAAATCTTTTATACTTTTTAGAATCTATCAAATCTTTGAGAAAGATTTGAAGTCTACCTGAAATCTTTGACTTTTCTTAGACATAATTCAAATATTTGTGAAATGTTCTAATCTAAAATCTTGAAATATTTGACACCTTTGTGAAATCATTGAAATATTTGATAATTTTGTGAAATATTTCTGAAATATTTGTGAAATCTTTTCAATCATTTGAAATTTTTATGAAACCTTTAATATCTTTTAAAAAATTGTGTGATATATTTGGAAATTTATGTGAAATGATTGAAATCTTTTGAAATTATTCTGCATTTTTTCAAATCTTTGTGTAATCATTGAAATCTTTATGAAATATTTTGAAAAACATAAAATTTTTAAATCTGGTGTACACCCAAATGTCGAGTGGTCGAAATCTCGGCAATAAGTAATAATATTGTTTCCCCAAAAGCTAAAAGTCCTAGAATAATATTGTTGCCAATTTAGGTAGACGATATAGGAATCTTTTATGCTGAAACGTGCTATATAATGCGCTACAAATACGGACATGGCCGCAGAAGTAGAGTAATTGTAAGTTGAAAATCTTAAATAACGAGAAATCAAATTAACAGTAATGAAAGACAAATTAAATTAGCTATATTTCAGGTATATTGTTGGGAAGGTGCTCATTCTTCGTGTGGAGATAGAGAAATAGCTTTAGAATCTGCTTGTCGAATTGCTGAAGAAGCTTCTGCCCAATTTTTAAAGGCTTCTCAAGGCAACGAACCACCTCACTTGTTACAAATCTATAAGGGAAAACTAACGATACTTGCAGGAGCGCATAAAAATACTCGTAAGTATTTTAAAAACACCATAATTAAAAATCCAGCGATTCTTAGGAACAAAAATTAAGCTCTTTTACAGATTTTCCAGACCAATAACTCAAGTTTTTCCAGGTCTTCTTTTTTACATCAGATAACGAAATAACCGTTACAGATGTAAAAATGTACCATTTCATGTTTTCATTAGCAAACCATTTTTAACCCTTAAAGGGCATACTGGGTCTAAAACACCCAGCGACTTAATTGCGCTTTACCAAAACGTACCAAATTCAAGAAAATGGAACATATGGCACCAGAGTAAAAAATGAAATGAAAACCTATTTTTCTATGTCATTTTCACATAATTTTGATTTTTATCATTTTTATACATAGTTCAAGATCAATAAAATCGTTTAATCACGCATAGTACGGTATATAATTTTTCATTTGAATTCAAGCTTTTATTTTCTAGACTAAATACCTCCTTTGAAACGAACCCTATAAGACTAATTTTATTTTTGAAGCGCCGTATCTCAGAAGTATTCAAGTAAAATTTCAAGTAAAAACATCAAAAGTTTAAAAAGTTATGAATTTTAGAATGAAAGAAGTCATTTTTTCTAAAAATGATTTTTTTTAACTACTTTAAATTTCAAAAACTGTCATGAAACCTTTTTCTCTTTAAACCAGATAGATTAAACATCATTAATTGATTTTCTTATAAAAAAATATCCAATATCGTCGGCACAGCACACGTTTGAATACCCTTGGGTACCTAACACCCAGTATGCTCTTTATGTAATTTTATGGAAATGTACCCTTTAAGGGTTAAAGAAGACAGAACCATAAATAAACAAATTCTCAGTTTTTTGCGAACATAAGTCGTATTTGAAATCTTTGTAAATTTGTTCAAATATCTTGAATTACTTACAATCTTCTAATTTCTCTGAAATTTTTTGGTATCTTTTGAAATTTTTGCAAAATATTTTATGTATTTAAAATCCTTGAAGTCCTTGCGAAATTTGCTGAAATCTGTGTGAAAGCCTTCTTTAATCTTTGTTTATGAAATCTTTTTTGTTCATTTGAAATCATTGAAATATTTTGAAATCTTCTCAAATTTGTTGAAACCTTTTAAAATAGTTTCACATATTTGAAACATTTGTGAAATCTTTCGTATTCGTTTTAAATTATTGAAAAATTTTGATAAAATCTTTGAAATATTTGTGAAATCCTTCTGAGGTCTGTTCTATTAATTTGAAAGAATTTTTAATACGTGTAAAATCTTTTGAAATCTTAGAAATCTAGTTTACTATACATTTTTTTAAATATTTAAAATCTTTGAAATTTTTTGAAAGTTTAAAAATCTTCGAAATTTCGTGCACACGCCTTTTTCAAATCTTTATGAAATTTTTGTGAAATCCGAAATCTTTTGAAATATTTGTAAAATATTCTAAATCCTTTTAAATATTTTTAAATCTTTGAAATATTTTCAAAACTGTAAAAATCTTTAGTAATGTTTTGTAATCTGGTTTACACTCAAAAGTGGCGTAGATAAACCCTTGAAAAATCCGTTATATGATCATAGCTCATTCTAATTCTGAAACTGAATTAATATCAGAAATTTCAGTAAATAATTTTTATAACTTTGTAAGTTTAATATCACAAAAAATGTATACTTTAACCTTATATATTCGCGAAGACGAATTGCAATCAACAAAATAATTGGTGAAGTGTAAAAAAATGCCTAGAAATCTTTGTATTTATTCTGTAATAAATAAAAGATCAATCATATCTTGATAAATAACCAAATTTCTTCTAAACGAGATGTTTCTTTCATAATAGTCTTAAAGTTTTAAATCACTTTTAACATTTTATTAAATAACTGTTAAAAAAAAAGAATTATTAACTTAAGGTTCGCGTGAAAAATTAAAAGAGATTTCCAGGTTTTCAAGCTTATCAAAAAATCCAAGGAGAATTCCAGGTTTTCAATATTTTCAAGGTCACTGGACACCCTGAAGATATGTTAATTACGATATTTTTTTATTAGCACCAAGTAAATACCTAGTCAGAGTTTTTGGATCGACTCCCTACACTTCCAAAGCAGTTGAACGGTCCCTAAAAGCAAGTAGTTTGGATTCGAGTGGGGTTTTCGTTTTATTTTCGAGCACGCCAGTGGTCTGGTGTGGCAGTAGAAGTACCGGGGATGCAAGAGAAGCTTCCAGAAGATTGGCACCTCCTATCGCTCCTCTTATTCCCGAAGGAAAAGAAGATAACGACTTCTGGTCACAAATGGGAGGTAGGACCAAATTTTCAACATAGAAAAATAAAAGACTTTCCATAAACCACGCTATCAGTTTTACAGGGAGGGTGAAGGGGCTAAAACTAAGTAAACCCCAGTGAGAAAATCCAACTATATTGTTAAAAAGTCGTCTTTTTCACCAAAAGTCCAACTATTTTGTTAAAAAATGCATTTTTTTTAGTTGAAGTTTCATCTCTTCCATTTTTGCTTAAAAATATATCTTTTGTAGTTCAAAATTTGACTATTATGTTAAAACCTTATCTTTTTTAGTTAAAAGTTCAACTTTTTAGTTGAAAATTCGTGTTTTTGGACAGAAATTTAACCTTCTTGGTTGAAATTTTGGTTGAAATATCAAGTTTTAACACGCTTTGTTGAGAATTCATCTTCTTTCGTTGAAAAGTCGATTATTTGGCTTAAAGTACAGTTACTTTGTAAAAGAAATTTATAATTATAGTTGAAAATTAAAATATTTTGTTTTAAATTAACTTTTATGTCAAAAAATTCTACTGTTTTCTAGAAAATTCAACAATTTATTTTAAAAAATAAACTATATAGCTTTTTACTAAAAAATCATATTTTTCGGTTGAAAATTCAACTTCTTTCTAAACAGTTGTCTTCTTGGCTTAAAAATTAAATAATTTTTCGGAAAGTCATGTATTTTGTTCAAATTCGTGTTTTTCCCTAAATTATTTATCTTCTTGGACGAAAATTTATTTTTCTTGTTGAAAATTATTTTTTTTTAATCTACAAATTAAACTATTCAACGTATGGCTAAAAATTTATCATGTATATTAGATAAGTGGGAAATCCATCTTTTTTATAGAACTTTGTTGATAAAAAATTCATCTTTTGGGTTAAAATTTTAACAATTTTGTTCAAATTTCGTTTTTTGTATTCAAAGTTATTTTTTTTATCCCAGTTTTTATCTAAAAATTTAACTATTTACTTTAAAATGAACTTTTATACTAAATATTCTACTGTTTTGTAGAAAATTCAACAATTTGGATGAAAAATCATATTTTTGGGTTGAAAATTCAACTTTTTTGTGAATAATTCATCTTTTTGGCTTTAAAATTAAATAATTTTGTTCAAATTCATCTTTTTCGGTAAATAATTTATCCTCTTGGTCGAAACTTCGTTTTTTTGATAAAAAATTATTTCGTTATGCAAAAATTAAACTATTCCATTTTTTGATAAAACCTTATCATGTATATTAGGTAAGTTGGAAATTCATCTTTTTTTAATTAAAAAATGCATATTTTTAGTTAAAATTATTTTTTATTCGAAATTATTTTTTTGATCCTGGTGTTTATCTGAAAATTTAACTATTTGATTTTTTGTTGAAAATTTATCCTGCATATTGTATAAGTTAAAAATTAAACTATTTGGTTGAAAATTTATACATATATTTTGTTAAAAAGTCGTATTATGGGGTAGAGAATAATTCTTTTTTGTTGAAAGGACCATTTTTTGGCTTAGAATTGAAACATCTTGTTAAAAATTCATCTTTCTTGATTGAAAATGATACATTTTATTAAAAACTCACCTTTTCCGATTTAAAAGTCAAATGTTTTTTGAAATTTTCAACTTTTTAGCTTAAAATTTATATTCTTTTGTTGAAAATTAATCTTTCATGGTAGAAAGGTCATCTTTACTGGTTGACAATGAACTTTTTTGATGAGAATTCAGCTGTATTCTGAAAAATTTGTCTCTTTACCAAGAAAAGTCAAATATTTGAATGAGTTGTATATTTTTTTGTTTTAAAATTTGACCATTTTATTTTTAAAAATTTATCCTTTTAATTGTCAACTCATCTTTTATGATAGAAAAGTCCTCCTTCTTGGTTAAAAATTGATTTTTCTTGGTTGAAATCACTTTTTTGTTAAAAATTCAATCATCTTCGAAATAAAATCGTCTTTGGCTTGAAAATTTTACCATTTGGTTTAATCTTTAACTACTTTTCGGAAAACTCGTCTCCTTAGCTGGAAAGTTCATCAATTTCGGTAGAAAATCTTTTTTCGTTGAAAATTGAACTATTTTTTTTTGTAAATGCAATATATTGCTGCTTTAAATCTTACAAATTTACAGTGTTTCGTATTGAATTCTATCATTTATCTGCATTAATCGTAAAAGAATTTATAAACATAAAATCCGTATTTGTGGATGTATCATAATTGGAAAAATTTGCAATGCAGAGCTAACCAGGCATTAATTAAACTTGCATTTACTTAGGTCGAGGAGATTACGGGACAGAATTCGTTGACGACGAAGAAGAGAAAGAAAAGCGCCTTTATCACTGTCGCGTTGAACAAGAATTCTTCATTGGACAAGAAATTCTAGGATTCACTCAAAGTTCCCTTCTTCCAGAAGCGATTTGCTTACTAGACGCAGGAAGCGTGATTTGGATTTGGGTGGGGAAATTCTCGGCGGTTAAATCCTTGAAAGATTGCGTCGACAAAGGAAAAATATTTCTATACACACATCCTGCTGGTCGAGATCGAAACACTGCTATTTCAATAATTAAACAAGGTTAAAACTGAAAAATTATTAGGTGTTATAATATAGAGGGTGGCCGTTTTGCTTGAGAAAAAAAATTCACGGTCATTTCCCGGTTTACAATCATTTTTCAGGGTCATTAAAATTAAAAGATTCGAACTCTTAAGGCTAAAAAATTTGTCATTTGAAATTATAAAAAATTTAATTAAAACTCTCAACATCGAACCCTTAAATTTAAAACTTTTAAGATGAAAGCTTCAAGAATTTTTAATTCAATCGCTCAATAATTTATAGATATTAAATGGAAGCTTTTAATACTTTCGATTAAATATTTTTAATTAAATCCCGTTAAACTTCAAAATTAAATATTTTAAACTTGTGTAAATTGTGCAGCTCAGAAAATTAAAAAATATAAATCCACACTATCATTTTCGATACTTAAAATTGATTTTTTCAAGATATATGAAACTTACCTTGAAACCTTTCAAAATCCTTCGAAAATTTTAAAATTTTTGATTTAAAATATTCAAACATCTATATTTTGTTTACAATTTATTTGCAATCTTTTCAAAATTTTAAATTATTTATACAAAACTTCTAAATATCTTTAACAATTATTCCAAAATTTCCCAACAATCTACATGTTTTGAAATCTTTTTATTATTTTTCAATCTATTCAAAATTTTTTAATGTCTCTTAGAATTCAAAATCATCAAAAAAAAATTTGTTTTGTTTTTAAATATTTTCTTAAAATCCAAATTTTTTAATTAAATATTTAAAATTATCCAAGAAATCTTAAGAAATTTGTTCACTTTTGTAAAACCTGTCAAAATCCTTTAAAAAATTTTTATTTGATTTCGAAAACTGCAAAAATTTATATTTTATTTAAAAAATATTTAAACCTTTTCAAGTTTCAAATTAAGTTTGAATTTTTAAAAAACTTTTAAGTATCTCTTAAACTTACTCAAATTTTTAAAAATCAACAAATGTTTAATTATTATTTATATATCAAGATTCAACACTTTACTTTCAAATTAAAAATGTTCAAAATAGTACAATTAAAATGGTCAAATTCAAAGTCTAAATTTTGTTCTCTGAAATTTCAACAATTCAAGGCTTTCTATTTCAAACAATTCAATTTCAAATGATTTATTTTTTAATACAAGCAGTCATTGTTAAATATTAAAACATGCTTCTTTCCCTAAGTGCAATTTTTTACATTTAATGGGTTAAAAATTGAATATTTTAGTCCGAAACAATGTTTAAATGAAATTTTCAATTTAATAAAAGTGTTTAATTATGAATCTATTATTTTTTAAATCAAATAAAATTCAAAATAGGTTATAAAGTTTCAATCGGATGTTTAAATTTGCGCAACTGGGGATTTCGAATTGAAATACTTTAATTGATAACATAAAATTCAGTAAAATATTTAATTTTAAACAATCCATTTTTTTTCTTTTTCAGAAAGGACTTGTAAAATCAATTTTCAAAACTCGAACTAAAATTCAATTTTAACTGTTTAAGTCTTCAAAAAACAGTTGAAAACGAACTTATGTTAAATTTCATTATATTATCTGTTTAAATAATAATTAAAACAACGAAATACTAATTCATCATTTTTTTCATAGGTCTGGAACCACCGACATTTATAGGACTCTTTGAGAATTGGAACCACAACCACTTACGTGAATATCAGTCTTTTGAAGAACTGCGCTCTTCTTTAGAAGACAAAGAACCAACGATAACTCCAATATCAAACAAACTTATCACCGAATTTGATAGTTTCGTGAAATATCCCCTCAAAATCTTAAAAGGTGACCCAGAAAACCTTCCTAATGACGTCGACGTTTCAAAGAAAGAAATGCATTTGACTTTCGATGATTTTATGGGAGTTTTCAAGATTGAACCAGCTGAATTTGAAAAACTTCCCGCCTGGAGAAGACAGAGACTTAAGCAAACAGCTGGTCTCTTTTGAATTAAAATTTTTTTAAATTCGACTATTGTAGGAGCTTCAGAGATTTTATTAAAAAAAAGAGCTATTAAAAAAGATTTTAATAAGGCCCATTCTAGAAATTAATTAGGCTTAAGCCAGTAAAGCATGTGAAAACTTTCGGATTTATTCATACCTTCAAATTTTATTAGAATTCAATATAAAAATGAAATTAGCTTAAGACGAGGTGTCCATCGAGTCGGTGTCTACTCTGCGAACGATTTCATCTTCAATGATGATCGGACGTTCAATTTTGTTGAGAATAGCAGTGGTACCGCGTTTGTAGCGATAAGACTCTTGTCGTACGCCTTTTGTGTTAGCTATCTCGTATGGACGAATATATTCCGTTGATCCTTTACGAATCACGCACATGTCGATGGTATTTCCTGAGCCCAAATCGTTGAAAACTCCAGCACGAACGGCGTCAGCCATAATCAATTTGCCTTCTTCTTCCTGAAATCAAGTATTATTGAACACTTGTAATATCAGAAATATCATAAGACATAATATTTTGCAATTTAAGATAAGTTTGTTTTCAACATCTTTAAGATTATAAGTTCAACTGTTGACGCGTTCAATGATTAAATCATTCAATTTACAAGGTTTTATTCTAAAATCTTTGACTTTAAATGTTTTCCATTTTAGATCTTTATTTTTCAGCGTACATTTTCAATCAAAAGAATTTTAAAATACAGCTTTAAAGACTTTAACACTGGAAAATTAAGAGCGTTTGACTTTGAAAACGTTGGATAAAAAACGTTTGAAGTTGATCAATTACAAATATAAATTAATTATTCTTAAAACTAAAATTTCACACCATTTAAATATCGTTTCAGTCTGAAACATAACATTTTTTAACCAATTTTAATTTTAAAAGAAAGGGAACCAATTTTGGCGTTTGATTTTTTTCCGAAATGGAAGAGAAACTTATTTTGTTTACATTTTTATTGAGCTGAAGGCGGGAAAATGTTTCATTTTTAACATTTTAATTGATTTTGAAACAAGGAAATTTAATTTTTCTTGATTTGGGAAAAGGATACTTGATATTTTGAAGATTATTACGAGTTGGAAAGAAGGAAACTTTGGTTTTCACTATTTTATGAATTTTTGCGTTTTTAATGTTTCGATATTTTAAAAGTTTTGTATTTTTAACATTATTATTTAAAATTCCATTTTTTTCTGAACAGGAAGAGACCCTTTTTTATTTTTATCATTTATAGTAAGTTAGGAGGGATACATTTTTTTGAAACAAGGAAATTTAATTTTTCTTGATTTGGGAAAAGGATACTTGATATTTTGAAGATTATTACGAGTTGGAAAGAAGGAAACTTTGGTTTTCACTATTTTATGAATTTTTGTATTTTTAATGTTTCGATATTTTAAAAGTTTTGTATTTTTAACATTCTTATTTAAAATTCCATTTTTTTCTGAACAGGAAGAGACCCTTTTTTATTTTTATCATTTATAGTAAGTTAGGAGGGATACATTTTTTCTGAATTGGGAGAGAGACATTATTTTGTTTTTAAGACATTTAGGGACGTGGAAAGGAGAAAATTTTCGTTTTAATTCTTTCAGAATTAGAATAGGATTGTCATATTAATTTAATTAATTACAATAATTTTTGTTGATTTGATAAAAGGATACTTGATATTTTGAAGATTTTTACGAGCTGGAAAGGAGGAAATTTTGGGTTTCACTATTTTACGAATTGGAAGAAGGATAGTTTTGTATTTTTAACATTCTTATTTAAAATTCAATTTTTTCTGAACTGAAAGAGACCCTTTTTTATTTTTATCATTTATATTACGTTAGGATGGATGCACTTTTTTCTCAATTGGAAGTGACTATTTTTTATTTTTCACATATTTTATTAAAGTTAAGGGAAGAATCTTTTATCATCATTATTTTCTGAATTGAGAGAGGGACATTATTTTGAAGACATTTAGGGACCTGGAAAGGAGAAAATGTTCGTTTTAATTCTTTCTGAATTGGAATAGGATGGGCATATTAATTTAATTAATTACATTAATTTTTATTGATTTGATAAAAGGATACTTGATATTTTGAAGATTTTTACGAGCTGGAAAGGAGGAGATTTTGGGTTTCACTATTTTACGAATTGGAAGAAGGATAGTTTTGTATTTTTAACATTCTTATTTAAAATTCCTTTTTTTCGGAACTGGAAAAGACCCTTTTTTATTTTTATCATTTATATTACGTTAGGATGGATGCACTTTTTTCTCAATTGGAAGTGACTATTTTTTATTTTTCACATATTTTATTAAAGTTAAGGGAAGAATTTTTTATCATCATTATTTTCTGAATTGAGAGAGCGACATTTTTTTGTTTTTAAAACAGTTAGGGACTTGGATTGTAGGAAATTTTCGTTTTAATTCTTTCTAAATTGGAATAAGAACATTTTTTTATTTGTAAGATTTTTATAGAGGGGGGAACATTTGGTATTTTTAACATTCTGATGAAAAAAGAGAATTTTTTATTTTAAATTTTGTACTGAATTGGAACATGGACATATTATATTTTTAAACATTTTTATTAGTGCGAGTTGAAGTGGAGATTTCGCTTTAATTTAGAGCAATAAAAATGATACCACGTATTTATACTTATTTCATCAGAAATCTTTTAATTGTTTAGTTTATAAAAGTTAAAAATTTTGCAATTTAATTAAAATTAGAAAAAAGAGTTTAATTAAAAAATGTTAAAATATTCTATTTTATATGACAGGGATCACAGCGCAAAAGGAGCTCAAAAAAGAGCAAATAGGGTATTTTTCTGACGAAAAAGGGGAAAGATAGGGCAAATATTAAACATTTATTTTTACATGTAGAAAAGAATAAACAATCTCTTATAAGAAATGTTATATTTTTGAAAAATGTTTAATTATTTGTGCCATAAATTAATTTATTTTCAAAAATCGGATATACTTTGGCCGTTGGAAATCTATTTACAGTGATATAAAAAAGTCCGAGAAAAAATAAAATGAGTTAAATACACAATTTTATTTAAATTTTATTTCGATTTTTTTTTATATGTTCAAAAACATGTTTTTGGATTGATTTAAACCTGCAATTTCTTCAGCTTAAACCAAAGAAACACTTAATTACTTTTTATTCATGGGAAACATTTTTTTTCATGCTGTTTATAACGTTCCAAAATCGCAACAACAAAAAAATGATATCCCAAAAATCTGAAATCACGACAAAAGTTTTGTTCTCAAAGAAGTAACATTATAAAATGTTTCTTTGGTTCAAGCTGAATATATTTCAGGTTCATCATATTCAACTTTTTTCTATGTGTGCATATGACTCAATCGAAAAAAAAAACATTTTCTGCACATTTTCAAAAAAATTGTTATTGAGCAACAAATTTATGTTTTAATTTCTTAATTCTTTATTATTGTTCACTATCAAAAACTTTAAATATAACAAATTCTTCCTAATTTTTTAACCAATAGGAAATATTTTGAATTTGAAATCGTTAAATTTTACTGACTAAATTTTTTTTCACTATTGATGAATACCCACCTACAACTTTTTATTCCCTCATCTCAAACGATTTGATTTATTTTCGCATTTTCACCCCGCCCTACTCTTCAGTGTTCCTAAACTCAAACTAAACTTCAAATTTTAACTAAAAATTGGTCACTTTCTAATACTTACTTAAAAAGTACGATATATTTTGTAACTGTTCCACTCGGAATTTTAAGAAAAAGCAAATTTCCTATTTACCGTCAAACCAGGCTTCCATCTGCTTTCAAAGACAGACATTGCAGCCAAAGATCCTGAACCCATAGTGGTATATTGCAAACTTTCTGAGGATCCATGAGGATAGATGCAGAAAATCGACGGTCCTTTCAAATCAACACCGCCCAATACTAAAGCAGCACCAATGTGTCCCTGATAACGGAACAGCATTTGACAAAGCATATTTTTTGCAGTTGTCACGGGTACAAGGCGACCAGTGTTCAGACGATGCAACTCCAGTTGACTTGAAATCATCTGGGTAGTCATTTCTGTATCAGCTGCAGTTCCAGCTCCGCAACAACTGAAAAAGTACCATTAATTCACCCTTCAAAGTGATCCTAAAGAATATTTTAGGAGAAATAGGTAACTTAAAATAGAAAATTAGAGGATTTTTTGGGAACCCTAGAAAGTACATAAATCCCATTAAGCACAACTATACGAATTTGTGAAAGCAAAGTTGACCAAGTAATTTATATTATACTATAAATTTCACATCCCGAGTAATTTTTTACCGAGATGATTTTGTTTATAACTTTTAATCCCGCCAAGTTTTATAATGCGTTGAA
>NC_046658.1:112806417-112809251 GCF_010883055.1 Belonocnema kinseyi | reverse complement strand
GTATTAGAACTTGAAATTCTTTCAATTCGCGGAATTTTATGAAAATTAGAGACATTTGAGGAAATTCGTATAATATTGATAGTGTTTCTATTTGAATTTAAATATAAAAAATTAGAATTATTTGTTGGTTGAACTTACTAAATATGCTGAGCAAGGTAATGGATTTTCTCGGAATTTTTGTCAGCTACAATAGTATCCTCAGTTGCTCTCGTGTCGGCGCCCAAAATGACTCCATCCTTAAAAACTAAACCGGCGATCGTTGTACCTGTTTTCTGTGCCTTCGGCACTTGTAATCCTTTCTTTGCAAGCAGAGAATTTCTGTAATGTTAAACAATTATGCAAAATTAACAATTATTTATCTATAAACGAAATTCTTTTCTTAAAACTCAACTTTGAGATTTTTCTTATTAAAAAGCTTCCAAAAAATGCAAATATTTAAAACTTCAATTGTGTTATAAATTCAAAAAGTTCACTTTACAAACGCAATAATAAAGTATGCACAAAAGTAAGCAAAAATTGTGGTGTAGTGTCAAGGGAAGATATAGATGGTGAAACTGCAATATTCGTGTTTACTTTAGAATTGTAATTATTCGCAGTCATACAATATTACAATCAAAGTAAAATTTCTCAGTTTTCATTATTTTATATACTATTGCAGTATTTAAAAATCTTTTCATTAAAAAGCTAAAAAGTGACACAGCAATATTCGCGCTTTATAGGTTATGTGACGCACTAGTAAAATATCATTTTCTGTGATATTAATTATTTGTTAAGGTTTGTAAGTAAAGAATACACTTTAATATATACGGACCTTTGACATAAATCAAAAGAAAAGCCCGGAGCTGGTATTTCAGGGGCTAAAACCAAAGACATTTTCGGAATTCGATAGCTTAACTTCTTTCTATACTGTAAACCCTGTAAACTGCAACGACGACCTAACCTAACAATCTGAAAAGTTGTCAGCAGCTCACGCAGGCGTAATAAGTTCTGTTTCAGTTTATTGGGCGCGATTTTTAAATTTAAGAGCTTAGAATTAAAGGAATTTTAATGAAAAACTATCAGCTTAATACTAATTAGGGACCATCCATAAAATACGTGACACATTTTTTGCCAATTCGTTACCCCTCCCATACAATTTGTAAATTCTATAACATATTTGACCTGGAGTTGTATTAAAAATCTTTGAAATTTCCCAATTCTTTTTAATAAATTCTTTAGTTTCAATAAACTATTATAAAATCCCCTCCAATCCCGTAGAGTTAAATGAAATTTAATGACATTCCTTGAAATTTTCTTAATAACTCGAAACTTGTTTAGAGTCCTTTTAAAATAGTATAAAATATTTACAATACTTTAAAATCTCTTGAAACCCGGTAATAAGCGTAGAATAGAAAAAATTCATATTTTCAGATTTTAGCGTAAAAGTGAAGATTGTTCTATTATTCTGAATGCGCGATTTTTTCATCTGTCTAAAATGCCACCATAAGAATAAGATACCTCCTAAACTTATTCACTTCTATTTCCATAGCGGCCGCCACACAGTTTTCTATTCTCCCGAAGAGAACGTGTTTTCAATATTTTTAATTCCTGCGAATTGTACCGGTAACACACCTCACAGAGATATTTGTTATTCCTCAGAAGTGGTCATATTTTGGTTTTATTTAATTCATTCTAATTAGTTTACAAAATATGTGTAATAAGTTGTTTTAATTCCTTCATGCGAAATAAAAGTTCTGAACTTTTAATTCTAACCAATTCAACTCTGCCCCTCTAGAGTTGAAATTATTTAAATTGATTTCTTTGGTGCATTTTTTAAGGCGTTTAAATAAATTATTAAAATATAAATAAATATAAATTTGAATATTTTTCGAATTTATAAGTTATAAAAAGATTTATTAATGAAAAATATGTTATATAAATGCTTTCGTTAAATTTTACGAAGTCGATAGAGAGGAATAGAATTTGCACTTTTTTTGTTTCCATTGGGGGATTATTAGACGGAGAAAAAATCGCGTATTCATATAATTCTTTATAATCTTATTAAAATAATATAAGATCCCTTCAAGTAAAATGAAATTTGATCATAGTCTTTGACAATTTTTTAATCTCTTAAAACTTCCTTAAAATTCTTAAAAATTTATGAATTAAATTATCCTACAATCTTTCAACAAAATTTTAATTTTATAAAACTCCTTGAAATATTTCAAACTCTCTTCAAATCCCATGAAAGTTAAATGAAATCTGAAGATAAGTCTTGACATTTTTGTATGCTCGTGAAAACTCCTTGGAATCCTTTAAAATACTCTAAAATATTCCCAATCTTTTGAAATTTCTTGACCTTTTTTAAATCTCCTGAAAATACCTTGAAATATTTAAAAATCTGCTAAAATCTTTAAACATCTAGAAATCTACTTCGCAAAAGCTTAGTGTCAGAGGGGGCGCAGCGGAAAATTGCTCGAAATTGAATACATGGGATCGGCAATCGCACGTCATCTCTGTCCTTGGAATATTTTCGAAATATCCTGAACTCTTTCCATTTTCTTTAATCTCCTAGAATCGATTTAAAAAAAACTGAAAGTATGCCCAATCTTTTCAAACTTCTTTAAATTTGTAATGCTCCTGAAAATACCTTAAAATCTTTTTAATGTTTTGAAATATTTGAAAATTACTTAGAATACTTCCAAATGTACTGAAATTTATTTATTTCCTTGAAATCTTTGTAAATACTTAAGAATTAATTAGATTCTCGAATTTCTCACAAAATATCGGCAAATCCCTCTGAATTATTTGAAAATCTTATAAAATTCCTTTGAATCTTTTAAGGAAATATCTTG
>NC_046658.1:112804942-112806317 GCF_010883055.1 Belonocnema kinseyi | reverse complement strand
CGTCCCTAGTAAATAAGCTACCAAGGTATACGAACTTATCAACTTGTTCAATTCTCTCATCATTTAATAAAATATTGCATAGCGTTTTCTCACTATTTCCTTGACTCAAATAAATGTAGCACTGAATACGTATTCATATATAATGAAATTTTTTTTTGCTCCAAAGAAATTTTTTGTAAGAAGAATTTTTTATGCCATGAGACTTGCAAATTTTTCTTTGATTTACAAATATATTTTATATTCAGTACTATATTTCTTGGATTGAAGTCACCTTTTTTCAGTGGACAGATAATGTATTGTTATTTATTACTATTTATTATATTGTATTTATTTGTCATTGCCTTTATTTATTAATACATTTTCCTGTAATTTTTTCGCGGTTCTAGGAACTTCATCATAGGAAATTATTTTATTGAAAACGATTAGAGGATAATTAGCATTGGGATAAATAATAAAAATAAATATAATAATATAATAATAAAATAATAAAACACTAATAATATTATATGGAAGTATACAAAAATAGCGATTCTGCACAAATAAACTTTACACATAAAAAATCTGTGAAATCCCTTGGTCATTTTAAAATCGCTTGAAATATCAGTGATTGATTCATTGATACCATTAGAAATATTTTTAAATCCATAAAAATCTTGGAAATATATTAAAATTGGTAGATAAAATCGCTTGAAATATCAGTGATTGATTCATTGATACCATTAGAAATATTTTTAAATCCATAAAAATCTTAGAAATATATTAAAATTGTTAGAAATGCCTTGAAATTTTAACTCCTTTTTAATTTATTGTAACTGTTAAAATCCCTTAATATAAAATTTATTTTATTGCCTAAAGTTTTCTATGAGTTTGTTAAACTCGTATAAATGCTATCAAATAAGTATAAATGATTCGAAGTTCCATGGATTTTAATTGAAATAAACTTATCCATTAAATCTCTGTCAAAAAGAGAACCGTTTAAATCCCTCGAAAACTTTTATATCGCTGAAGTTTTAATAAAATCCTTAAAATCATCTGAAATTTCTTGAAAAACCTTAAAATTCTCTTGAAATGTTTGGAATCGCTAGAAATTATTTTTAATTTTATTTCATAAACTCTACAAATTCTTTTAATCTTTTAAAATATATCAATATGTAATAGAAATTATTTAAAATCCGTCGAATCTAAATTAAATTAAACTTATTCATTAAAGTTTTCCCCAAAAAAAAGAACTTGTTGAAATCCTTAGAAATATTTTTAATGCCTTGAATGAAATTCTTTGAAATTTTATTTCATTTAATTTTTTTTAAAAAATTTTTATAAATCCCTTAAAATTGATCTCTTATAAATCTTTGGAATCTGTTAGTGTCTAAAATAT
>NC_046658.1:112801261-112804842 GCF_010883055.1 Belonocnema kinseyi | reverse complement strand
ATCTTCTAAAATTCCTTTGAATCTTTTAAGGAAATATCTTGAAACTTTCGGAAATTCCTGAATAAATTCTACGAAATTTTATTAAAATATTATAAAAGCCCTGTAAAATTACATACAATCGGATGATATTCCTTGGAATATTTGAATTTCTATGAAATACCTTGAAACCCATTTATGAGATCCTTAAAAATTACTGAAATCCTCGGAAATCCCTAAAAATGTTTTGAAAATTTTTTAATGTACTGAAATTGATTAATATTTTTAAATCTTTTGAATCTTTGCAAAGATTTTAAGAAAATATCTTGAAATGCACTAAAATCCCTAAATTCTTGCGAATAAATTCCCTAGAATTTCATTAAAATATTATAAAATCCCTGTCAAATTACATACAATCTGATTACATTCCTTGAAATATTTGAATTTCTATGAAATCCCTTAGAATGCCTTTAAAATTACTGAAATCCTCGAAAATTCCTTAAAAATGTTTGGAAATCTCCTGAAATTCTTTGGAATATTTTCAAATGTCCTAACATTGTTAAATTTCTTTAAAATCTTTGAAAATACCTTAAAATATTGTAAAACTTTTTTAAATCCCGTGAAGTTAAATTAAATCTGATAATATTCCTTGAAATTTGTTGAATAACTTGAAACTTCCATGGACGCCGTTAAAATACGTACCCCAGAATATTCCAAATTATTTGAAATATTTCGAAATCCTTCGCGTTTTTCAAGTATCTTGGCACAACTCGATAAATTTAAAAAATGTTGAATTTTTTTGCGGATTTATTTTTACAGTGGCAGAAAAAAAGTCACAATAAAAATCTAATTATTCCGATACAATAATTTCCTATAAGATTTATTCGTTAAGAATATTACGTATAATAAATGGTCTAAATTTGCTAAAACTTGCACCAGAAAACGAGGGAAGGATTTGAAAAAACTCTCAAAAACACAATATAAATATTTCAAACATATATCTTGCATTATTTATTATTCTAAAAATGTGCAATCCATAAAAATCGTCAATTAAACGACTAATTAAAATAACCATTCACACAATAAATACCATGCAATATTTCCATTGCACTATCTTTTTACATATCAATCTATAAACACTAAAAGACTGTTTTTCTCAAAGTAAAGAAGAATTTTTCATGAATCAAGTAACCAACAATCGTCAGAAAAAGCGCAATGTGTTTCTTACAAATATAAAAAAATGAAATCATTCGATTCAACATTTGAAAAAAAAGCAAATAATTGCGGGCCTCAACAGTCAAACTTTCGTAAAGCAATTCATTTACAATAAAACAAAAATTCGTTATTCCTAATCGTTAACAGCCTCTTTCAAACTAGTTAAAATTCTCTAGCATAAACACGAAACGTCATTTATAATATCAGACATCAACGCTTTGTCCTTCAACTCTACTTCCACGTCTTTTTGGTCCCATTCTAAAGCCACTTTTGAGGAGCGAATCTGCTTCTTCGTGACGACTTTCAAAATTCCACGAGTTTCTATCAACGAACATAAACCGACAAATTCCGACTGGTCGACAGCATTTATTCGCCGTTTCTCGCAAACTTTATTGTAGATCTGGTGCAACTGAAAGAAAAATCAAATTTCTTTTACACAAATGCCTACTTATGAGCATTATTCAGATTATTATTTTGGAATCAAATAAATTCTATCAAAATATAGTACAACTTGTATTTACCTTTGACACAGTAACGTCCTTATTCTTGCCCTTGTTCAGAATAAGCATTAAAGAACAAAGTACCAACTTCTGTTGAAGTGGCAAACTGTACTCTTCAGTCATCGTCTGAGTGCCACCATATACTAGATTCAAAACCGCAAGCACATCTTTCATATCAGCTGCTTTGTCAATTGGATTTGATTTTAGCTCTCCAGCAGTATTTGCTTCTGCAAAAAGGATCATTCTCTTTAGTCAAGAATCATATACCCATAGACATTTTTTGGTAAACTTTTCCACTTTTAGAGTTTTTCTAAACTTTGTAAACTTTATAACTCACTGTTATGGTCATTACACCCTCACGAAAAAATATGATAGGAAATTCAGTAAAGTGAGTCCAAAAATAAAGAAATTTTGAGTTTTTTTTTTTTTAATTAAATACAGTTAAACTGCAGTTCCAAAAATATAAATCCACGTTATCATTTTCAATGCTCTGAATCGAAGAATCAATCAGTAAATGTCAGAAATAGAAAATTATATCATTTTAAGCAATAAACATTAATAATTGAACGATAACATTTTTCCTATGACCTACACACTTCTTAAAATAAAAGGTAAATTATTTTTATTTTGAATAGTTGAATTTTTCCTAACATTTTCTTTTAAACCTGCCAAATTAAAAAAATTTCCTTAAAATCTATCAACATTCATTTTTGACAATTTTGTAAATTTTTCCAACCCTTTTTAAATATTCTATTAAAATTAATTTTGCCAGCGAAAAATTTAATTTCAATATTCCTAGGAAATTTCTTTTATTCTTCTAAAGCTTTTCAAAATCCTAAAAAAGGTGCTAAATTTTCTGTTCGAAATCTGCCAAAATCTACATTTGGTTTTTAAATTAGGCCGTGGACAATATGCACCGAAATTTTGGTAAGGATAATAGGTATGCAATTTTTATTTATACATAAAAATTCAATAATTTGACTTACAAATTAAATTTTTTGTTAATAAAACAATTAATATTGTAACGCTCCAAGTTCTTTGTTTGTTTTGTTTAATTTTTTATTTTTTATTTCTAATTACTGATTTTAAATTAACATTCGGATATTTTGAAAAATGTATTAATTTCTCTTTTTCTTAATTAAGAAAACTGAAGTTGAATGGTTTAAAAATAGAATATTTTAAACTAAAAAAATATAATAAAATTGTGAACTGATTTAAAATTGTCTTGTAAAATCAATTATTATCCACTTTTAAAATTGTAAAGCACAGTTCAATTAAAAAAAAAAACATTAATTAATTTATATTCACAGCAAATACACAAAAACCCGTTTTTTTCCAATATCTTGAATTTAAAAAGCTTGCAATTTTTAATGGTTCAAGTCTTTAAAACTGCATTTATAAATTATTTAAATCAAAATTTACGCTTAAAAATTAAAAATATTAAATGGAAAATGTTTAAAGTGAAAGATTTTCGAATAACTCATTCTAAACTGAATATCATAACTAAACAAGATAATAATTTAATTAATTATTTTAAAAAAGGTTGAAATCAAATGTGAACAGATTTTTTCCCTTGAAAATTTGCAAATGCCAGGTCAAAATATAAATGCAGTCATTTCCCGGCCTGACAAAATTTCGGGTCATTTCTCGATCCAGTGGCCACCCTGTCAAAGAATATCGAAGACATTTGTAGGATTTTCAATGATTTTAGGCACGATTTTAAAGGAAATAAATTAAACTTAAAAGAGTTCCTAGCGAGTCCAAAAATTTCAAAAGGTTTTAAGGTATTTCCCAAGATTTCTAGGGATTTGAGTGGGGTTTCAAAAGAGAAATTGAATGAATAAGTTTAATTCAATTTATATTTAAGAAATTTCTACTTATTTTAATGGA
>NC_046658.1:112793498-112801161 GCF_010883055.1 Belonocnema kinseyi | reverse complement strand
TCTATCCCATCCACACACTACTCCTTTCCCCTGCCGAGTGAGTCACGCCTACCCCGAAAGGGAAATGGCTTAATGGTGTAATAATAATAATAATAATTAATGTTTTTTCTCATTGCCGTTAAATAATAAAACACTATATATATATAAAATTCACGATTATGAAACGGATTTAAAAGGACGAAAATTGTTTGTTTCATGAAAGCCAAATAATAGCAAGTGTCTTTGATTCAAGCTAAAGAAAAAAGAAATTTCAAGTTTGCTATATTCAATTTTTTCCGAAAAATTTGGATTCAACTCAATCAACAAAAGAAGTTTTCAGCACATTTTAAAAATATTATAAATTGAACAAAATTTTAAGTTTTTATTTATTTATTAATGTTGGCCAGCAAAATCTGTAGATGAATACAAATTTCCATTATTTTTAAAACAATAAGAAATGTTGCTTTGAATTTTCAATTCCTAAAAATGAACAAAAGATATTGTCCGCATGGAAAAAAATGTTTAGATGGAAAGGTCTTAAAGGCTGACAAGTTTTGTGGAATATTAAAATTAGATCAGAAAAAAAGTAAAATAATTAACTTCTTTGCTATTCATGTCCTTCAAATCAAGAAAATTAGCAAATAAATCGTTTAGAAAGTGCTTATAATCAGTTTCATTAAAAATTGATTACTTCTTAAATTTCTGTCCATAAATCTTGTAAAGAAAATAACAATTTTATGACGAAAAATGGTAAAAGGTGTCAGAATTCTCGACTATATTAGTTGATGAATCATCAGTTCAATATGATACACGTTGCAATAAATTTCCACCAACAATGCGGTCAGTAACTTCTAACGAAATCTGCTATACTGATTGGGTAAGCATAAAGAAAATGTAGCAACAGCTTAAAAAAAAATAAATAAAATAAAACCCAAGTTTAAGTAATAATATATAATAAAAAAAATATCACCATTGTCATTCATCGGTTGTAGAATTTTCTGAGACTCCGTCAGTTCAATAACTCTTCTACTAATATCCAAAGCTCTCCTAATATCTCCCGAAACTGCAGCAACTTTTCCAGCTAATAATTTGATAGCATTCGGAGCAAAAACCTCCATCACATTTGCTTCTTTGAGCCTCTCCATAATAATATTCTCGATTTGTTGCTTCGAGTACGAAGCAAAGTGCAATAATTTCGGTTTTAATTCGCATTTCGCGTTCAATCTCGGCAGCATTCTGTCCGTCAAATCTAAGGAATTCGCTATACCGATTAAAACCAGCTTTGATTTTTGTTTCGATGGCCATTCGAAAATCGAATAGAGAACGGACTGATTTTTAGTCTCGAGCTGATCAATTTCATCGAGCACCAAAAGTAACATCTTGTGTCGAGTCTTCAAGTATTGTTCTATGATCGCTTTACTACTTTTCGTGGATTTTGGTACCGGCAGATTTAGTTCTTGAATAATTTTAGAATAAATTGCACTTGCTGATTTCATAGCTGTGCAGTTGATATAAATGGTTTTAAAAGAGGATTTGTATTTTGACTTTGCCATAACTGTAGATAAAGAAGCGGTTTTTCCGGTGCCCGGTGGTCCGGAAACATAAAGTGAACCTGAAGATTCTTCATTCAAGTGCTTCTGAATGAAATTTTCTAGCTCTAATAATTCCGTTTCTCTTCCGGGTAAACTTTCAGGAACTGAACTGTGCAATGCTTTTCGAGCATCGCAGTATTTATTGGGAGTGAATAACTTTTTGGGAGTTAATTGACTTCCCCTTTTGGGAGATTTTAAATTGAGGTGGCTTATGAGCGTCGATGGAGTCTCGGGTGATGAATGTTTTCTTTGCTTTGGAGGAGATGTGTCCGTATCTAAAATTAAAAAAAAAAACACAAAAAAAAAATATTTAGAATGGTTTTTTATATTAATGTTACACTTAATTTTTTACTCAGGTCATTAAAAGTGTCATAAAATATTTGAAAAATAATTCTACAGGTTTACAGTCAAAATATTTGTTTATTTAATGAATACAATCAAATATTTAAATTATTTGTAAACAATTTTTCAAATCGAATGTATTGAGTAAAATGATCAAAAGTAAAAAAATTCGTACATATAAATTTATTTGTGACAAAACGTAACATTTTCTAGAAATACAAATTCTCAAGAAATTTTGAGTAATCTAGGAAAATCACGAAACTAGAAAAAGTGAATTTTACCAAAAATATTATAAAATTATTAGCCATTGGAAAATAATTTATCATTTGCGAAATTTGCAGTTTATCTTTAAATAAATATTAAGGGTTGCTACAGAATCTCAATTTCGAAATCGAAGGACTTTCTCTGACCAATGTTTAATTTTCTCTGACTTAATCATTTTTTCTTGCAGATATAAAAACAACCTTACACCTGCGAGATCAATAATATTAATTAAAAAAAAATATTTTTACATTTATTTTAAAGACTTTTAGTGGAGAATTCCCAACTCTAAATTTCGCATTTTCAACACAATAGATGAATCTTTAATCAAATAATTCATTTTTCTACCAAGAAAGCTGAGGGATTTTTCAATTATTATATGAAGTTTTAACCAAAATAGAACAATTTAAGACTATTTTTTGTTTTAAAGAAAACAATAATTTTCAACGAAATAGTTAATTTTTTATTCAAAGAGATTAATTTTGAATAAAATAGTTAAATTTAACAAATATAAATTCTTTACGAAAAGTGTAAAAATATTTTCAGTTTCAACCAGAAAACGTAAATTTTCCAGAAAGTAGTTTAATTAGCAACCAAAATAGATTAATTTTCAAACCAAAAAGAAGAATGTTTAACAAAATATACGAATTTTCAATAAAATAGTTAAATTTTCAACCAAAAAGACAAATTTTTAATCCAGAAAATTAATAATCGACCACAAAAAACCACTTACTTATTTTTCAAAATAATGTTAGGTAAATTAATTCATACTTAATTAATTTTCAGATTCATTTTGAAAATCTGTAAATTTGCTTAATCATTCTTCAATTTGCAGCGTTGAAAATAATAAGTGTGGATTTCTTCTTTTTTTTATCTTTCAACTGTACAATGCACAGGAATTAAAAATGTTTAATATTGCAGCTTAGCGACTTTTAATGACAAAATTTCCAACTGAAAAGTATTAAAAGCTGCCATTTTATACGCGTAAATTATTGAGCGTTTTAATTTTCAAAGTTTTAAGCCTTAAGGTTAAAACTTTTAATTTAAAAAATATGCCCGTTTGAGTGTTTTATTTGCAGTTAAGTCTTTATAAATTTAAATTAAAAAAATGGACTATTCAATTTTTATTTGCACGTCAAGAAATCCCTGGTCATTTCCCGGTACGCAGACTTTTTTCAAGGTCAATGAAATTAAAAAATTCGAACACTTCATGAATTAAAATTTAGATTACGTTAATTTTAAATAGTTCAAAAATCTTAAAAATTGTATTTCAAAATCATGCAACATCTAAATGTTGTTTCACATTTATTAAAACTTTTAATTGTTCTTAAAATTTTTCAGAATTTCTAAATAGCTTTTAAAGTTATTCAAAATGTTCCTAATTTTTCTTTTTTTTGTTGTAATCGTACAAAATTGAAAATATTTCCTTAAAATCGTCCATATTCAATTATTAATTTTTGACAATCTTGAAAATATTTTTAAATCTCTTTAAATAATATTTTTAAATTAATTTTTCAAGATAAAAAGAGATTTTTAATTTTTCTAAGAATCTTAAGAAAGTGTTTTCCTTTTCTTTTGAAGCCTTTCATAATTCTTAAAAAGCTTCTACATTTCTTGTACGAAATCTGCTCAAATATATATTTTGTTTTAAATTAGATCGTGGGCTATTTGCGCCAAAATTTCGGTACGAATAACCGGATTTTCTCGGTATACGTAAACACTTCGTTTAAATTTGATAAAATCATTTCCAATTTTACATAATTTAATTTCAAAGCTTTTCAGACCTTCTAAATATCGCTTCAACTTACTCGATTTTTTTAATAGGAATTATGGATGTTCAACATTTATTATACAACAAAATTCAACAATTTTACTTGTAAATTAATTTCTTTCAAATAGAAGAATTCAAATTTTAAGATTCAAAGTTTAGTCATTGTTCAGTTTGGAATATTTAATTTAAAATTACTAATTTTACATGAAAAATAAAATATTTCTAAAGGTGAGTCAATTGTTCTTTTTTCTTAATTAAAAATTTTAGACTAAAACCTACATTTATTATTCACTTGTTAATCCTTACTGTACAGTTAAATTTTGAAAATCATTATAATTCATATTTTTTTGATCAATTAAAAAGGTATTTTATCCAAAATTGTCGATTTCAAACGCTACCAATTTTTAATTCTTTATGTCTTTAAAACTGCATTTTACAATTGTTTAAATGAAAAATGTACGCCTTTTTTTTTAAACTTGTAAAATTTTCGGACAAAAAATAAATTCACTGTCATTTCCCGGTAAAATAAAATGTACATTCCTGTAAGTTTGATTGTATTTATTTATAGATTCCTGTAAAAATGGTTTTAGTTTCTTGTACGTTTCTGTAACACATTTTTTCTAAATCTAATTTTATAACGGTTCCAGGGTTATTTAATTAACAGAATTTATATATACGAATTATCTAAGTTTATAAAATCTTAGCAATATTTTGTGGGGGAGGGGTTTAGAGCAAAGCTTATGAGATCTAACGTAAATTCAGTTTATCGAATATTCCTGGACTCTTTTACATTTTCCCTGACCATTAAAAAATTTCCTGACTATCCAGACCTGTCCCTTTTATAAAATAAATATAAGCTCACCATCAATTCTAGATTTGCGTCCAGTTTTGGGCGTCCTAGGATTGGGAACCTTTTTCGCCCCTTTAAAGCACGTCTCAACGTTTTCTGTATCTGAATCTGACTCGGATTCACTGCTGCTCAAAACCATAAGCTTTTTCGTCGTAGGCGTGTATGTTGCAATTGGAGTGCTTCTGAGCGCAGCATTTGTAAAACATTCTTGCTTTGGAGTATTTTCTTTTAAGGAATAAAACGAACATTTCTTTCTAATGTTAAAGGGTATCGTCGTTTGGATACTCGTCATATTGTCTAGAGAATATAAGCTTTATAAAATTAAAACACCGTTGTAATTTCTAAATGGTCAAATTGTGCAGCCTCGTAACAGAAGTTATTCGTCAAAAACCCGATAAATAATGTGCAACTAAATGCTAATCATGACAACAATCCTGTGCAACTACTGCACTTTTATTCTATCACTGCTCACAGTTATCACCATCTGTTGCGCGCGTAAAATGTATACAAGACTGGCTGTTGCACGAGTCCCTTTAAACGCGGGAAAACGAACGAACAAGGAAATGAACCAACAGATGATCCGATTATAGCGCGAAAAAGCTACAGATTCAAATTCTGAAACACGAAAAAACGATTTTTCTTTACTCCTCTCACTCTGAAGTCTCGTAAAGTAATTTATAATAACAAATTAATCAATTTTAAATAATATTATCTAATTATTCAGTGTATTTTTTCCTTTTTCAACTTTAAAATTAATCAATTGGTGTAAAACAGCAAAACGTGGGAACAGAAAATGAATCGGAAATGCGTTCTCCAACCGCACGACCCCTTCCATAAGGGACATGATATCCGGAATAAAGTCAGAGCTCTCTTCCATATTGGTTTCAGAAGCGAGAGGGCTTTCCAGATCCACACGGATCAGAAATCCATTGAAATCGGGGACTACTAGAGCGATCTAGTTTTCTCTAAACCTCAATAATGAGAGCAAAGGTACGTACTTGAGTCTGCTTATGTTTTCAAATTATATTTTTAATTTGTTTGGTTTTTATCGACATTTGCAAAAGCCGCGTACCGGAATGTTTGTTGTATCCCATCTTTGCGTTCCTTCGTACTTTCATTTCATTATAATATATTTTTTAAACTGTTTTAAAGTAGAAATAATTAGTTCACCCCTGCATTATACTGGTTTTTTTCTTAATATCAATAGTATTTTTCGATATTTTTGTATAAGTTCGCAAACGTGACAGTGGCGTGTTCGTGTTTTCATGTGGCCTTTCCAGAGTTTATTTCTAGCTTTATTTAATGAATTTCCTTTTTTTAATTTTACAGTGGCGTAAAAAGAGGATGCGGAGGCTAAAGCGAAAGAGGAGGAAGATGCGTGCGAGGTCCAAGTAGATACCATCTCTTCTGTGAGTACAATTTTTTTATATGTTTATACCAATTTGCAGATTTTTAAAACTTTGTAGTAGTGGTTAAAATTGTTTTTATAGTATTTTTGGTGAATATCTAAACTCTTTTCCACGTGTCAGAAGAAATTGAGGTTAGGTTCGAATCACCATTTTGTTTGTTATTTCTTTAATAAAAAGATGTCTTTCTGAAACAGTAATCCATGTCAAATTTTGTATAATTTCCAACATATTGATCATTTTTTTTATTCTGTCCTAAATTATATGCTTCCTTGTGTTTTAGAGAATTTTCTTAAGTCTAGAAACGTTTTCAATAGTTAAAATTGTTATAGTTTTTAACAGATCTGGTGGAACTGTAGATATTTTTATAATGTTTTTAAATTTGATACGTGGCTTTCCTATGTACAGTAACTTAGGTTTGAATGGAGAAACGTAAGGATGACCTATTTTGTTCCGTCCTGCGAGTTTTATAATTTAAGGTCATGTGATACTTAGAAAATTGTCGATTTTACCAGTTTTAGGTTCCCCCGGCTTTTTTTTTTGTAGAATAATAAATATTTTGTCTTAAAAAATTGGGAAATAATAGCAAACATGCTAACGGGCGTCCCCATATACTTTTTTTGTGTTTTTTATAAAAAAAAATTTGATATTGCTAACAACGTACGTGTATATTTCGAGGTTATGTGTGTTACACTTCACCAGAGCATTACTTCCAAACCACACAATACTTTTGGCCGAAAACTTTGGACTTACAAATAAACATAGTAACTAATCTCCCGGAACTAACCTTGTTTGCAGGCAATCATAAAAGTTTATTTCATAAATAATTTCCAGATTATCGGAAAGGCAGAGATTTAAAACGACGTAACCTCAAAATAATGCATCAAAATTTTATTTGGCACAATAATTTTTTTTGTTATCCCTCGAAAAAGAGTCCGGGGACGTCCGTTATGATATTTTATAGCATCTCCGAATTCAGTTTTTTTAAATTTTCATTTTTGTGGGAAAAAAATCCGGGGAAACTGTAAGTATCACATGCCCTCAAAGTTCGAAATAATTTTTTCTTAAGGGCATGTGACACAGCTAAATACCTATATTACCGACCTACTTTTTCAGTTCACTAAATGTTTTTTTGAACCTAAGAACTTATTTTGTAAATAAAATATCAAGCTGAAACTTGCGAACTTTTTTTATACATAAAATATCGGTTTCAAATTTTGAAAAATGCAAGAGCTGAAAGAAAACTACGTTTAAGTACAGAGCTTAATAATAAAAGATGTAAAAAAATATATTTCAACTATCAATTCCATCGGCATCAGCCGGTAACGTCGTACATGAAAATACGAACCCTGGCGGCCATTAGACGAGGCTCTAGAGGATTCGTATTTTCGTGTACAACGTTACCGGCTGATGCCGTTGGAATTGATTGTTGAAATATATTTTTTTACATCTTTTATTATTA
>NC_046658.1:112792855-112793398 GCF_010883055.1 Belonocnema kinseyi | reverse complement strand
TGTACTCTAATACATTTTCCAAAGTTTCAGCTCGATATTTTATTTACAAAAAAAGTTCTTAGGTTCAAAAAAAGATTCAGTGAACTGATAAAGTGAGGTCGGCAATATAGGTATTTAGCTGTATCACATGCCCTTAACTTAAATATCTCCTGTTCATCTTTAATCTATTTTTATTTTAAACGCTAGTTAATCTTTTTAATTATTCAAATTCTGAACCTTCAGCTGAATTAGGTATTCTTACTTTCTGAAAGAATGGATCAATTGCATGGTATTCTGTCCATTTTCGCACTAATTTGCTAATATCTTCGTGAAAACTCTTTTTTTCTATATAATTATATTTAACCCTCTCAGTCTCGACTGGGTGTATTATACCCGGATAATATTTTCGACTATAGTTGTTTCAGTGTGTGAAAACATTTATAGTCATTTGTTGAATTTAACCTATTAAGTTAAAGTATTCATTCTTATGAGACTTAGCTATAATTTAAAAAAGGAAAATCCCGATACTATTTCATGAAATTTGGAAGGCATTACAAAATTAAT
>NC_046658.1:112784924-112792745 GCF_010883055.1 Belonocnema kinseyi | reverse complement strand
TCTTTCAAAGTCTTATTTCTGGATCGTTTTTTTTTTTTTAAGGCATGTGAGCATTCAGTTTCCAACAAAATAATATCACCCAGTCCTGAAAGACAATAAAGCAGGTCTTTGGACGCTAATATTTTTCTGAAACTTTAAAAAGTGTATAAAAGTAAATTATAATATCGCAAAGTATGACATGACCTTAACTCGCGAGGTGTAGATTCTATTCTAGGCATATTAATTGTCGAAGTTAATCTGAAATCCTATTTTAAAATAAACTTCTTTCTGTTTCAGGTAAGGGAATCATTTCGCAAGGAGCTTTTTCCAAAATTATCGTCTGATAAGCAAAATGGACAGCCTTCGATTCCCTGCGTACTGAAACACCATTTGTATGAAAACGAAATATTTTACAGAAGAACTTGTTCAATTTAATAAATTGACCGTGGAAAATAAATATATATTTCTCTTCGTACTTACACAATTCAACCTTATATTCTCTCCCTCTCCAATTTCGGTTTAACACACTTCCTGCAAGTTAAATTATTTGGAATAAAATATTTTTACAATGAATTTTTCATTATTAATAAGTTCAATTTTTTTAGATCGACGCTATAGACAATAATTTTTCAGTTGTTAGATGAATTGTAGAAAAAAGGAGGGGATTCGTAATCTAATTTTTAATTAAAATCTACGTTTCAGCATGAGTTTTAATTAATGTCGCAGTGATTTTGAATTATTAACCGTATAAGAAACATACAAATTTAAAATTTTCAAATGTATTGATTTATTTCCAAAAACAAAAAAGTTTTAATAGTTGATTATTCAACCTATGAGTTGGCCGCAAAATTTATGGGTGTAACAATAAATCAATCAAAAGTACTGTTCCTTATGTTATTATTAGGTGACCTGAATTCGAATTTGTGGTCAAAATTTGAATATTTTGTTTTCAAAATTAAATCTAGCGTTTTTGTATACAAAAATAGTGAAAAATGCTTGATTTTTATCTTTTTTTCAGATATAAAACGCTGTAATATCTTAAAATTTCTTCAACCAACGGCGCAAAAAATTCTTAAATTTTATATATACGTTTTTTCTTCCAAAATTGCGGACAAAATGCAAAAATGTTCCAGAAACTGTTTTTTTCCATATTTGTTTTTCTCAAAAACCTGAAAGTTTTTGCACACTGCATTTTTTTTTTAGATTTTTTAGAAAAAATGTTTGATTTTTCAAAAAATTTGCGAAAAGAAATCTGAACAAATTCAAGTAGTTTGATCAATTATTTCCCAAAGTCTATAGGCTTTAGTACAAATTTTCCAAAAATAAAAATTTCTTAAGATTTAGTCAAAGAATATTCTTGAATTTTTTCAAATTTTTTCTAAAAAATAAAAAAAATATCAATGTTCTATGGTTAATTTAAAGTCATTTTTATTCCATTGAATTTTTTTTTAAACAAATATTTTTCACTACTTTTGTATACAAAAACCGCCATATTTAATTTTGACCACGAATTTGAATTTAGCCCACCCAAAAACATAAGGAACAGTACTTTTGGTCTATTTATTGTTCTGTTATACCCATAAATTTTGCGGTCAAACTCATGTTATAAAATTGATAGCTTTGGTCATTAATGGGTTAACCAAAAGTTTGGATTTTTATTTAAAGAAATTTCTTCTAAAACGTGAAGTTCTAAATCAAAAAGATACATTTTCAAAAAATAGTTGAATTTTCGGTTGAAAAAGATTTTAGTCGAGTTTTCACGATCAAACTGAATCTTTTAACAAATAATTTTAAACCCAAAAACTTGGATTTTTAACACAGAAAGACTAATTTTTAACCAAAAAGGATGACTTGTTAACAACATTTTTGAATTCTCTACCAAATAGTTGCATTTTTATCAATAAATATGAAATTTATCTAATAGCAGAAGAATTTTGTATTACAAAAAACTGAGTTTTCATTCAAAAAAGATTCGAGTTTACTCAGTAACATCAGAAATTGAATTTTTGTAACAAAAAAATAAGTTTCTACGAAAAAAACTGAATTTTCAATCCAAAAAGACGAATTTTTTTAACTAAACATGATGAATTTTTAACAAGTAAATTTTCTTCGAAATAATTAAGTTTTCAAGAAAATAGTATAATAGCCTTATTAATAACCAAACAGTTGCATTTTTATCATAAAAATATTTTATTTCTGCTAAAACAGGTAAACTTTAAAATAAAATAGACAAACTTTCAAAAAAAGAGGTGAATTTTCAACCGAAAAGTTAACGAAAAAATGCAATTTATTTCTCGGTTATATTCTCGTTATCGTTCTCAAAATAATATAACCCGCTCAGAACTCTACCCCTATATAAACTTAATAATTTGTGACTAGAATTCGTTTGACGAATTTCTTAAGCTTTTTAATTTGACTAATTAAGGCAATGCTCAAATTTTTCTAAACCCAACGCGATATCGAGTTGAAAATTTGAGAAATAAAATAAGCACTAAGAAACGCTTGTCTGGTACTAAATGTTTACAATGATAAAAACAAGTTTTTTTTTACTTCTTTCATAATTATAAAAATTTGGGACCAATTTTTTTTAGTGCTTCCAAAAATATTTCTTTAGTGCTTCTCATATAATTTTCAACTCAATTTCGTGTGAGCAAGTTGATTCGAACAACAAAATTTGAGATTACGCTCACATAACATTAATAGTGGCGTTATTTTATTAATAATTAAGACTGCGTTTTAAACAAATTTAAATTGGCAGTCTAGCCAACGCAAACAGGTGCTACCAACAAAATTGACGAATAAAAAATAGAGGTTATGTTCTACACCTGAAAAAATGTTGAGTCGCGTTTCAAATTCGTTATTTTGTGTCGGAAAAGGATTATTTAAATCTTCCTATACGTGTTCCTGTAGAATAGTGCAATATGAAACATTTTCCAAAAAGAGGTCATTCTGCAGCAAGAGTATTCGTGAAAAATTAAGGGATAATGAAGCTGAAAAGGAGGAGTCGAAACATAACCCTACTTACACCGTAAGTCAAAAATACAAAGTGTTCAAAGACGAAGATTCACCGGTTATTTTTGACGTCGATGAAGAAAGACATAAAATAAATCTTGCTGAATTAAATATCGAGGAAGAAGAGTTCGATCCCTATGCTGGTATAAACCTAACACGTGAGTAAACATCTACGCATTCATGGGATTTCTTTGTTCTCATGGAAAAAGAGGACTTTATTATTTATAATACAATAATTTATGGGCAGTAATAATTTAACTGACCTGGTGGTCGTAGGTCAAGGATTTGGAAAAAATGTAAAAATAAGGGAATTTTAGTAAGAAGCGCTCTAAGTAACTTTCAGTTTTTAAGATAAAGCCACTATAATCACTTTTTTAAATGAAAAGATAGTCATTATTCTATCCGTTACTTATTTCTTAATTTTCTTAAAATCTTTTGTAATATTTAAGGTTATTCTAACAGATTCCAAGAAATTTGAACACATTTAAAGATATTTGGAAGATTTTAAAAGATTCTAAGGAATTTTTAATATATTTCAATACTTTAAAGGGATTTCAAAAGATTTTGGTGTGTTTAAAGAAACATCAAGGGATTTTAACGAGCTTTCAAAAGTTTCACACTGTTTGAAATATTTTAGGACATTTTTAAAAATTCCAAGTAATGTTCAAGACCTTTATAAAAAGATTTAGAATATTTTAGGATATTTTAAAAGTTCCAAGGGATTTTTAATAGATTTCGAATGTTTAAGGTTTTTCAAATGACTTCAAAGATTTTAGGATTTTTTTCAATCTTCGGAGGCATTTTAATGAGCTTTAAAACGTTTCATAGAATTTGAAATATTTTTTAATATTTCAAGAATTTTTTGATGGATTTTAACCATTTGAAGGAATTTTAGGGTATCTTTACAAATTCCAAGTAATTTTCAAGAGATTTACAAAGTTCTAAAGTATTTAAATATATCTTAAGGTATTTAAAAAGATCCCAAGGAATGTTTAATAGATTTCAATTCATATTTTTAAAAGTTCAAAATAATTGCCAAGAACTGTAAAATCGTTCAAAAGATTTGAAATAGGGTTTAAAAATATATTTCAATAATGTGAAGGGAATTCCAAAGGACTTTAAAGACTTTAGGGTATTTTAAAATTTTAAAGTACCAAAGAATTTTCAACAGCTTTAAAAAGTATCAAAATATTTCAAATATTTTAGGGTATTTTTAAGGATACCAAGAAATTTTTAATAGACATTAATCATTTGAAGAAATTGCAAAGATTTTGGGGTATTTTTAAAGATTCCAAGGAATTGTCCAAAACTTTATCAAAAGTCTTAAAAGATTAAAAATATTATAGGGTATTTAAAAAGAATGCGCAAGGAATATTTAATAGATTTCAATAATTTTAAAAGTTTCCAAAGGACTTTAAAGATTGTAGGATCTTTCAAAAACTTCCTAAGAATTTGGTAAGAATTCAAATATTTTAGGATGTAAAAGATTTGAAGAGATTTAACAAAGTTTTTATGGGTTTTAAAGAAATTTCGAAATCTATGCAACGATTTTACAGGATTTTAAAAAATTGAATGATTTAGTAAGATTTCAAATATTTTCTAAGGAGTTTAGAGTATTTAAAAAAATTCCTAGGATTTTTCTTTCGTTTAGGGTTTTAAATTTTTTTATTCTGATGAATTTTCAAGAGATTTTAATGCATCTAAAATATTGTTCGGTATTTTAGAATATTCCATGGAATTTTCAATTGATTATAGTAACTTAATAGGATTTCAAATATTATAGGATATTTTAAATACTTCCATGGAATTTTCAATATATTTCAATAACTTGGATTTCCAAGATTTTCTATGATTCTAAGGAATTTAAAAAAAATGTAATTCAATTGTGAAGAATTGCGGAAGATATGGAACCTTTTTACAGGGACTATAATATTTTTAAAGATTCCAATAGATTCTAATAAATTTTTCAGGTTTTTAGGAAATATCAACAAATGTCACGGGATTTTATAATATTGTATTGGATTATAAAGAATTTATTAACAATAAGTAAGGGTTTTCGTATAATTTTAAAGATTTGAAGAGATTTTTCAATGTTTATGCAATTTATTTGTAATTCACTCCAAATTTATCCTGAATTCCCAGGAATACTCTTGATTTTTTTAATTGATTTGAATTCTACTCAATTCAATGGATGTTTTATTTAGTTTTTTAAAATTCATCTTAAAGTCTGTTAAACTTACTTTAAATTCTGAGGCATTTCATCGAATCCTTTTGAATGTTTCTAAAATCATTACAAACTTACTGAATTCCATCCATTTTTTCATATTTTTGAATTGTTTTTAATTCACTTGAGTTTTTTTGTTTAATTCAGTCTCAATCCCATCGAATTCTTTTTATTTTCCTCATATTTCTCTATAATTTGACAGAAATAAATAGGGTTTTTTATTTTATTTTTTTTCAATTTATTTTAATTTAACTTGAATTGTTTTGAAGTCTTACCAATGAATTTTAAATTCAAAAGAATATTGTTCATATTATTAATTCATATTAGTCACTTCTTAGGTTCAAAATTAGTTTCTGTTAATCACTTCTATGCTTAATTGCTTACTCTTTTACTTTTTCGAGTAAATTTGGCTGTAGCAGTCCTACATTAAAAAGTTATAAATTAAAGTTTTAAATTGTTTCATCCCATATATAAAAGATTCTACATTAAAAATGTTACACGTTTTTAATTTTTGCCTGTAAATTTATATTTTGAGTTTTATACACTTTGCAAAAATCAATTAAACGAGTGATATGGTGTCATGATTATTTCTTAAATCATTTTTAAGGAATTGTTTGGTTAGATTATAGAATAACTGGTACCACTCTTTATTTCATGGATTTTTTTTGTTTTTTTTATCAAACTAAAAGTAAATTCGAAGCGATTTGTTACAAGAAAGCATTAAAATTATTATTAATTGCATTATTATAACGTGTCAAATATGGGTCTACCAAAAATTTGAATTTGCCATATTCAACTTACCATTAATGTGTTTTTAGACATTCTTGCTGGGTTAAAGAGTATGTATACGAAATTTTTAAATCTTTTTTAATAAAATGGAATATTCTTTTTAAATTATTTTCATCGATATAACCAATTATAAAAATTTCATTTGTAATTTTTAAAAGTTGGAAAGGGGGTCGAGGTGCTTTAAAATTTGAAATGACTCTTTCTTAAACAACTTTAGCAACTCTTTCTTTTTTTGTAAGTAAAATGGTTTATATAAACAAAACAAACAGCAAAAATGTCAAGATATGTAAATAAAAGTTCAAATTACACTTATTTATAACTTTTTTTACCTTGCCCGGATTCTTAAAAGGACTTAAACGGTAAGTTAAATACAGCAAATTCAAATTTTTGATAGACCTATATTTGACCGTTATAATAATGCAATTAAAAATAATTTTAATGCTTTCTTCTAATAAATCGCTTCGAATTTACTTCAATTTCATGTTCCAATAGTTTGATTTTGGAAAAAAAATCCAGGAAATAGAGTGTGGTACCAGCTATTCTATAATTTAACCAATTGTTTTTATCAATCATGGAGTTACATGATAAAATATTTGTAAAATTTTACCTACTTTATCAACGCAAACACATTTCCAAATCGGAATGTATTTTTTAAATGCTATATAGTGCGATCAAGATTTTAAACTTCAAGATAAATTTAGCTCAATCTTTATTTACTTTTTTTTTCCTGTAATTTCTTTCATAGGAATCAGACACTAAATATACTGAATAAAGTAAAATTAAAATCGACATCTACTCTATTAATATTCAATTAAACTCCAGGTGGTATAACTGGCGTATACGAAATCGAAGATCTGATTGAAGTCCTGAAAAAGGATAATGCCCAAGATGTCTTCGTAGTTTCTGTACCACCGGAATATGCATACGTAGACTACCTTGTCATAGTGTCAGCAAAGTCAGCCAGGCATATGACCGCCCTGGCTACTTTCGTACGTAAAGTCTACAAATTAAAAAGACATCCTGGAGACGTAATTCCCAAAATTGAGGGAGAGAATTCGAAAGATTGGGTCGCTTTAGATCTAGGTACGAGCAATATTAACATATGACAATGAAAAAATAACAGGGTGTTCAGCGACCTGGAATTCTCCTTGAATTTTTTTTAACCTTGAAAACTTGGAAATCTCCTTCAATTTTTCATGAGAACCTTGAATTAAATATTTTAATCTTTGAAAACAGTTCTTTCGTTTAAATGCGAAAAGTAATTTAAATCTTTTAGTCTATTATGGGAGAAAAATCTTGCTACTAAAGCAGTTTATATTTATCAAGATAGAATTTATCTTTTAATCATTACAGAATAAATTATTTTATAGATTGCAATGAACAGATTTTTTGTCAATAATTGTGGTATATGAATATATAAATAATTTGTGTATAATTTTATCTTTGATTCTATAAGTTTAATTTCGCATTCAAAGTGTTTACCGCACGGGTTTTGAGTGTACACCAAATTAAAAAATATTACTAAATATTTTTAAATGTTGTAAGAATTCAAATAATTCAATGTCTTGAACGAATAAGAAAGATTTCACAAGCAAACATATGAGAAATATTTCAAAAGATTTGACAAAGATTTCAGATTTCACAAAGATTTCGAACATTTCAAAAGATTTAAAAACTTTCAAAAGATTTCAAAGATTTTGAAAAGGTTATAGTAATCTAGATTTCTAATATTTCAAAAGATCTTACCCAGATTAAAAACGTTATAATGATTTCAAATAAACACTCAAAATAATTTCAAATAAATAAATAAATAAAAT
>NC_046658.1:112753273-112784824 GCF_010883055.1 Belonocnema kinseyi | reverse complement strand
ATAAATAATATATAATAATAAATAAAATAAAATAAATAAATAATTTCAAAAGGTTTCAAAAAATTTGAGAAGATTTCAAAAGATTTTAATACTATCAAACGAAAACAAAAGATTTCACAGAAAAAGTTAAAGAAAGCTTTCAAAGTAATTTACAAAGATTTTTAATATTTCAAATATTTTACAAAAGTTTTTTAAAATCCTAAAATATTTCACAGAAATTTTAGGTTCTTCAAAATATTTTAAAGAATTCACAAAGATTTCAAGGATTTCGAAGGCGACTTATGTTCGCAAAAAATTAAGAATTAGTTTATTTATGGTTCTGCCTTCTTTAGAAATTGTTAACCAATAAAAAATGAAAAAAAACTGGAAAAACTTGTCTTCTTGACCTGGAAAAGACGTTGAATTTCGTTTCTAAGAATCGCTGGACATCCTGAATTAAATCAAAAGATGATCATAAATAAGAAGTAATTGATATTGACTAGTTAAATCTTTTTAGGAAATATCGCACTTCACATATTTTCTAAGAAAACCAGGCAAATTTTTGATTTGGAAAGTTTATGGGCAGTCGGTGCAAAGTACGATGACCACGTGAATAGGCGAGATCCACAATCGGAAGTATTCGAAAAATATGATGCTTTCTTGAAAGGATTACAACCAGCCGATGGTTAAATTGTAAATAAGTTTTACTAGATAAGTTAGATTAATGTGAATAAAATATTTTGTAAGCATATCTCTTTCCTTATTAGCAAATTCTTCTAAGTAGAAATTAAAAGAAAACTGGTGGAGTTTATTTTAAATGTCGGATGAAACTTTCCATCTTGGCTTATAAATAGTTTCATATAATAATTTTAAACATTTTTTGGATAAATAAACCTACTGAAACGAAGTTTGATAATTTGAAGTGATTCCAAAGGATTTGAGAAATTTGTGGGTATTTTTGAAAATTGCAAGGAATTTTTCAAAATGTTTCAGGGATTTCATATGATTATAAATTTCTAACGGTATTTTAAAAAATGTCAAGGAATTTATAAGAGCTTTAAAAAGTTTCAAAGGATTTAAAATGAATTTTATGATTTGAAGGTATTTTTTAAATGTCAAAGAATTTTTCAAAAGTTTCAATGAGATTCAAAATATTTGAAATAGTGTAGTGTTTAAAAAAGTATCAACAAATTTTCAAGAGCTTTAAGAGATTCGAAGGATTCCAAAAGATTTGATTTCAAAGGATTAGAAATATTTTAAGGTATTTTAAAAGATCCAAGGAATTTTTAGTATAATTCGCTAATTTGCAGAAATTCTAAAGAATTCTAAAGATTTCAGATTTGTTTTAAAGTTTCGGAGAAATCTTCAGGAGCTTTCAAAAGTTTTAGAGAATTTCAAAAAATTTCAAAGGATTTTAAATATATTAATGTATTTGAAAGATTCTAAGGAATTTTTAAAACTTGGAAGGCATTTTTAAAAGATTACAAAATTGTAAGGGAGTTTCAAGCATTTTAGTAAAGGATTTAAAAAAAAATTGTTATCCTGCTGTGAAGAATTTCGGAAGATATGGAAGGATTTAACAGGAATTATAAGATTATTAAATATTTAAAAATATTCCAAGATATTTTATAAGATTTCCGAGGATTTATATGATTTCAAGTGATTTTAAAAGCTGTAAAGGTATTTTAATCAATTTCCCAGTATTTCAGGAAATATTAAATTTACGGGATTTTATAATATTTTAATGGATTTGAAAGAATTTATTCACAAGAAGTGAGGGTCTTCATACGATATTTTCAAATACTTTTTATAAGAAAATTCATTTAGAATCACCCTGAATTCTTATTAGTTTATCCTGAATTCTTTTCAACTTTTTGGAATTTTCTTGAATTGTTCTCAATTCTATTCAATTCAATGGATTTAAAAAAAATGAATTTAAGTTCAATTCACCCTGAAGTCTCTTAAACTCACATTAAATTATTAGGTATTTCATCAAATTATTTGTCAATTATTGTTTATTTACTTGAAACTTTAAAGATTCACCTTTCATTTTTATAATTTTTTTCTTTTATCTCTGAAATCATGATTTTTTAAATAATCGGTACTCTCCATTATTTTTAATTTACTTCATTATTCTTCTACCAACTCGTTGGTAAAACTATTAAATGAAGCCTTTTTTGGTTTTTCATCATACCATAAAATTGTTTTTTAGAGAAAAAATGAACTTTTTTCTAGATCTTTTTTAGCCGAACAATTTTGTTCTTTTGATTTTTTTGTTTGTATATTGTATCGTTTTGGCAAAAAATGAATTTTCGTTTTTTAGACCAAAAAAATGCTCTCTTCTCCCAAGGGCTCGAAAACAGTGCAGTGTATCATGGAATATACTCTTTAAATTAGGACAAATCTAGAAAAAAAATTAAAGAAAAAAAATCGCTGCTATTTTGGGAAATGGTCGGAAAACTGGATTTTTGGAAAAGGATAAAAATCTGAAGACAACTTGATTTATTTTTATTATCATTTTTTCAAATTAAAATTAGTCCTTTGGCAGAAAAATAGTTACAAAAATCAAGTTTCAACTTCGAATTGACTCTTGGTTCAATTTTTTTTAAAGAATTAATTATGATATATAAAGTTATAATAATCCAAGGAAATCAAGTCAGTTTGCCGCAAAGTTATTTTTTCTATTTCGTGAAATCCAATGTTTCTAGCGCGTCCGAATTTGCATCGAAAATACGAATAGACCGGAAAGAACTTTGAAATAATTCAAAGAATTTTAAATTAAAAAACAAATGAACTTTAAACAATAAATTTTTATTTAAATATTGCTTAGTTTTTCCAGCGGATTGTGAAAAAGGACAAGAAATTTTATCAGAACCAAGGAGATACAGATAAATACCTAAACAGGAATAATGAATATCACGCTTTTTAACAAAATGTTGACCACTTTTTGACAATTCGCGTTTTCATTAAAAAAATTCAAATACTCATTATAAAAAAAAAATCGGCAAAACGGTAAGAAGATTAAAATTTTAGTTTTTAAATATTAATGATGAAGAAAAATAAAAAGTCAATCAGGGAATTTTGAAAATCAAGTTTTGCGGCTATCGTCTCAAACCATTTGAATTTGGCGCCTTAAGGCTTATCACACACAATTTGAAAGTTAATGTTTTCTAAAGATTTCATACAAATAAATAGAAATTACATGAAAAAGTGAATTAAAAATTTAATTTTTCACGATAAAATGAATAAAGTAGAAAATTAGCAACTACGTGAGCAAAAATTACATACAATGTTGTAGAGAAAATAAGACATTGCAGCGAGTGATATCTTTTGATTACAGCAGTTGGTCAGCGAACATCTGTGACAGTGACACGGGCTGTCAGTTCCGTCACGGTGCATCTCTGGTCGCCTGTTCCGTTCTTCTGTCATCCCCACTCTCATTCCATTCCTTTTTTCTTTATTATGATTATCCTCTAATTATTACTCCGTCACACTCCGTCATTAGAGAGTAGGGCGAGAAACGGAGCGACTGGAGAAGTCGTGTGAGTAACGAGTTGTGTCTGAAACGACGCGTGCTTTTTACGGTTAAAAGCATTCCCGTAGTCTTGTCTTATCTCACCGAGTGACAAATATGAATAATTCTTAAGAATATTTCTATCACTAGAGTTTCAAGATTATGCTGCGATTGCACAATTTCTTTCTTGATTTGGTGTTGTGAGTCTGGTTTCTCCAAATGAAGAATCTTGAGCGTCGACTCTCATCCCAGTGACTAATAGTGCTTTATAAATAAATTAATTACTTTCAGACTGAAATCGACCAATTTCGTAACTCAAACCCAAGATAAAACAAGTAAGTAGATTTTGTAGATTGATACTTAATCGTGGCCAAGAAAAGGTTCTAGAGAAGCATTGTTGACATCCATTTCCGTGTCACATTTAGTTCATTCAAAACACATATTATAATAAACATAATTACATAGTACTTATATGACGCAGGATTTGGTAAAAGTACTGTGAATTCTGGAATCTATCTTTAGACAAGAATATCTTTCACGCATGGAAAAACATGTGTATGTTAAAGAACGAGTGACTTAATTCCGATTCCAGAAAAAGGCCTTATTTTTCCTACTTCGAAAAAACCGTAAAAAGAATTTTACTCCAAAATGCGAGGGCCCGAAAAACGTGTATGGAATGCACTCGGAGAAATAACGATCTGGATTTCCTATTGAAAAAGAAAGATCTTCATTGATGATCAAAAAAAGGAGAAAAGAAAGAGCATTCTTTTGAGAATGAATGGAGAAATTGAGTCGATGTGCCGGGAGAGGCCAACTCGCTGTCTGAAAATTCCTCTGAGGTCGACGGAGCAGATTTATTTAGTGTTTTTGATTCCAACACTCGTAAACTGCATTCTATATGTTCTTAATTTTTCGGCGGATTTGGTGGTTTCTGTTCAGCATTTTCGAGAGGACAATCCGATATGGGGATGCATTACTATTGGCTTGATATATTTGCCTGCAATTGTTTATTTTGTTTTGACGGTTTCGAGACCAGATTGGTGGATGACAGATGATGATAAGGTGTCAAAAGGTGCCTTTGCGTGGTTTGGACTTCAACTGTGTCATCTTATCGCCTTTCCTCTCTTCGCTCTATATAGGTAAAGTAGTTTTCTTTTATCTATACAATTGCTTATTTTCTTTTTTATTTTAACGATTTTTATAAACAAATAGAGGGTGGAGGTAGGTCAGGGAATTTTATTGGTCAGGGAAATTTAGGGATTTTGAAAAAAGTCTTGCAAAAGCCAGGGGAGTTCTATAAGAGGCTTTTGAAATAACTGTCAAGGATAATTCATTTGATCACATTAAATTTGATTTTATTATAATTTTATTATAATTTATTATTATTAATTATTAATTTTATTACAATTTTATTATAATTTTCCCTGAAATCATAAGGAGTTTTTTAATTTACTCTGATACATTTCAAAATTCTTAAAAAGAAATCCTGTGAAATTTATATTTTGTTTTTAAAACATTCGAAATATTTTTTAATCTTCTAAAAGTTCAATATCTTCCAAATGATAAGATTTTTTCGAAATCGTTTGAAATGTTATTTTTCCAAAGAAAAAATTATTTGAAATTTTCCCGGGAATCTTAAAAAATATATTTACTTGATACCTTTCCAAATTCTTAAAAAGAAATCCTACGAATATTTACATTTTGTTCACAAAAATGGAAATATTTTTAAATCTTCTAAAAGTTAAAAATCTTCCAAAGTATACAAATGTTTCCTAAAAATGTTAAAATATATTAAAAAATTAACAATATTGCCTTAAAATCTTCTAGATTTTTTTTTCCTTTTTTCGATATCGTTTGAAATGTTATTATTCCAAATAAAAATCATTAGAAATTTTCCCAGGAATCTTTAAAAAATTATTTACATGATACCTTTCAAAATTCTGAAAAAGATAACTTCAAATATATACATTTTGGTTAGATGACGTTTTTGCTGTTTTTTTTTTCAAAGATATTGTTATTAATTGACCCAAGTCACTCATTGACATAGCTTTACTGATGAGACCGTTGAGTTCGTCAATCTACATCGTGTTCACAATTTTTCGAAATTTAAAAAAATTCTAAAACTGAAATATCTCACAAAATGATTCAATTTTTTCCTAAAATTTTAAAAATATATTTAAAAATTAACAAAATTACCTTAAAATGTTCTGGATTTTTTTTTTCCTTTTTTCGAAATGTTATTTTGCACATAAAAAATATTTTTAATTTTCCCAGGAATCTAGAGAGAAAAAATTGATTTACTTGAAACCTTTGAAAATTCTTCAAAAGCTTCTTTTTTTCGATATATTCAAAAATATATATTTTTTGTAATTTTGTGCAATATTCTTAGATTGAGTGCTCGTAAAAGAAACAGGTAATATAGAATAGAAAAATGCTATTAATTATCATATTTGGTGAAAACTAATTTCAGTAGATTAAATAGAAAAATATATTAAAAGGGTGAAGATTAATCTTTGCTGTTTAAAAACTGGACTATTTTGTTGGAAATTTAATTATTTTTTTTAAAAAAGTCAACATTCCTGGCTAAAAATTCAACTGTTGTGGCAAAAAATTCAACTTTTTTTAAAATTTTTAATTTTTATCTGTTGCTAAAAACGCGACTGTTGCAATAGTTATCTTCAAAATTTGTCCTTTTTGGTTGAATTATACTTTTTCTTATTTAAAGTTAAAATCTATTCTTTTTTGGAAATAAATTCAATTTTTCCCCCTGAAAATTCTATTGTTTTATCGAAAATTCGTCTTCGTTCTACAACTCTGATGAGATTTTTTTCTTTCTCAACTGAAAAATCTTCATTTGTTGAAATATCATCTTCTTGTTTGAAAATTCGTAATTTTAATTGAAAATTCATCATTCTGCATGAATTAATTTTTTTACTAAAAATTTAGCTTTTTCAGTTTTAATTGCAAGTTTACCTTTTTTTGGGAAAATGCATGTATTTTATTTAAAATCCGTCTATTTTTGTTTTTAAAATTCATCTCTTTCTGATGTAATTTAATTTTTTGCTTGTTAAAAATGCAACTGTTACATTTTTTGTTGAGAATTCATCTACTAATAAATTATTTTAAAAATGGTATTTCTGGCTTGAAAACTGAACTAGTATTTGGTTTAAATCGAAATGGTTTTTGTTTGACGTTTAACATTTTTATATTAAATATTCGAACATTTAGTTGAAGTCATCTTGGCATATAGAAAATTACATTATTTCTTGAAAATTTAATTGCTTTGTTGAAAGTTTAACTACTTTGTTTTAAAACTCATCTATTTTGGTCGATAATTCATCTGTTTTCTTGAAAATTAATCCTTTTGGATTGAGAATTAATTTTTAATGGTAAAAAAGTCATATTTTTTGGTTGAACAATTTTTTTTTTATTTTAATATAAAATTTTCTTATTCGGTTTAACTTTAAAAGATTAGAATGCTGGTTTTTGAATATTAATGGTCAGGGAAAAGTCAGGGAATTTTGAAAATAAATTTTTTCGGCTACCCTGAAATATTTAATTTCTTAAATTTGAATATGGAAATTTATGCCAAGTTTCTTATATATATATTACAATATATAATATATTCCCTTGAATTTGAAATATCTTTTAATTTGTTTAGCGCATGGTCACGTAATAATCTCGACCTCTGAATTAAATGCATAGAGTCTCTTTTCAGAAGCCATCTAAGCAACCATCGTTCTTGGAACGTGATAAAATTCAAATGAAAATTCAGCATTTGCAGTTTCTGATTAGTAATTAAACATTGTTACACAGTTCTATTTTGACTTCAATTATTTAGAAATGAATAAATCTTAATGATTTACCCACAATAACAAATTTTTTATCTTTTATGAAAAAAATTCGTAAGTCCTACCAAAAATTATTGTCAGCAACATTCAAAAGAATTTATTGTTGCTACAGATCTGGGAATTTTATAAAGTCAGTAAATTTAAAACTGGTCAGAGAAAGTCAAAGTATATCAAGAAAAACCTAAAACATTTAGGGAATTTTCAATAAACTGTATTATATTCAACAATTAATAATTCAACAGTTTTGTTAAACAGTCATTTTTTGTTGTTAAAAATTGGTCTTTTTTGATTGAAGATTGAACTATTTTGTCGACAATTAGTTTTTTTTGGCATGAAAATTATATTTGTTTGAACGGAAAATGTAACTATTGGAGTTAATCTATTTGAAGTTGAAAGTGTATCTTTTTTATATGAGAATTTAACTATTTAATTGAGAATTCTTTTTTTTTTATAGAAAAATATTCATTGATTGATACTTCACCTTTTTAGTTTAAAATTAATTTTTTGTTGTTGCAAATTTTGACCAAAAATGTAACTGTTCTATTGTTGGTTCAATTTTGATCTTTTTTAGTTAAAAATTCATATATTTTTCTTTTGGTTAGAAAGTTCTTTTTTTTGTTTTGTTGTAAATTTAATTACATATTTGATTAAAAATACCTCTTGTTTGTTAAAGATTCCTCACTTGAGTTAAAAATACAATTCTTTGGTTGAAAATTGAACTATTTTGTTGAAAATTTGTTTATTTTTCAGTTCTATTTTTTATTTTTAACTGAAAATGTAAATATTCTAGTTTTACTTGAAAAATTATTTTTTTAAATGGATAACTCATTTTTTTCAAAGTCGTCTTTTTTAGGTTGAAAGTTCAATTGTTTTGGTATAGAATATTTAATTATACTGTTGAAAATTCAACACTTCTGTTAAAAAGTCATTCTTTCTGATTGAAAATTCATCTTTTTTTTTAAAGTTCATCTTTTTTGCTTGAAAAAAATTTGTTGTTCAAAATTGATCCTGTTAAGTTGGAAATTTCTGTTTTTTTTGTGTGTCAAATTTGTCTTCTTAGTTGAAAAATCAACTGTTTTGTAGAAAATTCATACTATTACATGTTTTGTTGAGAAGCGTATTATGTTTGGTTGGAAATTAACCCTTTTGGTTAAAAATCAGCTGCTTGGCTAAAAATGTTCTATTTTATTGAAAATGCATTATCATTATTAAAGGGTTTTGTCAGATAATATCACTTCCCCCACACACCCTCAAAAGAAGCTATAAAATTGTATCCCCCCTTCCAAATCATCTGACGTAATTTGTGGATGAATCTCATAAAATTATGTATGACTGTTGTCGCTAGAACTCTTTAACACAAACGTAGAAACAAACATTTTTTCGCATTAACATTATTTATTTCCTAAGTGTATGGTTATTTTTATACCGAAAAAAAAGATAATTATAAGGGAAAATTAGAAATTAGTTAGGGAAAAGTCAGGGAAAGTCTCAGAATTTCGAAATTGGGATTTTGTAGTAACCCAGTAATGTCATTACCAAGGCATTATTTCTGGTGTAATCTTGCACTTGACTTCAATAGCTTTTATCAATAATGGCAATCGACCTCTTATTATCTTTTATATTCACTCAGTGTTATCCAGTACGTTCAATTTCGATTGACAATATATCTTCACAGCAGAATGAGTCATCCGCTTTGACTTTCTAAACGAGAAAATATTTCTGAAACATAATTTCACAAATTTATAATTTTTGCTATATCTAGGTAGTTAGATATCAGGGCATCTACTCAAATTCTGGGTGGAAAAAAATTCCCTAAAAATTACAGGGGTTTTCCAGGTATCACAAGTATTTTCGAGAAACCATTTTTCATGGTAGTCATTCAAATATTTCGCATTTTTACAAACAAGCAATTCGAAATATATACAGTCTCGCGAGTTTATTGTAAATAATATTTGTTCAATTTCTAATAAAAAAGATGAATTTTCAACCAAATAGTTGGATTTGGAACTAAAGAATATCAGTGTTTAACAAGAAATGGAATCGTTAAAATTTCAGTTAAAATAATTAATTTTCCACAAAATAAAATATTTTTTTAACAAAAGTAGATGAATTTTCCATTAAAATGATGAATCTTTAACTGCTATAAGATCAATTTTCAACCAAACAGATAAATTTTTAACAAAAGAGTTTAACTTTCAACCAAGTTGTCCCATTTTTCAACCAAAAAGATCAATTTACAAATAAAATTATGAATATTTAATTAATATACTTGAATTTTCAATTAAACAGATGAATTTCCAAACAAAAAGATTTATTTGTAAACAAGAAAATTAATTTTCTACCAAAACAGACGATTTTTCAACGAAAATACATTGATTTTAAGCGAAATAGCTGACTTTTTAACTAAAAAAAGAAAAATTTTCAGCCAAAAAGTTGTATTTTGAATTAAAAAATATGAATCTGAAAACAAAAATTGAGTACATACATTTTCAGTTCAAAAAAATTAATTTTTAACCAAACTGTTGACTTTTTAATCGAAATGAAGTATCTTCAACTGGAATAGTTGAATTATAAACCAAAAAGATGATGTTTCAACTAAGATGATGAATCTTTGCCTGTAATATTTGAATTTTTCAAATAAAATGACTAATCTTTAACTGGAATAGTAGAATTTTCTACAAAATGATAATTTTTTAAATAAAATGATTAATTTTTGTATTAAAAAATATAATTTTCCAAGCAAATAGTTGAATTTTGAGATAAAAAATACTAATTCTCAACCAAAAATGAAATAGTTAAATTTTCAGTTGAAAAAAAAAATTAATTTTCCACCAAAATGATAAATCTTTACCTGAAATCGTTGAATTTGAAACCAATAAGATGAATTTTCAACTTAAAATATGAATCTTCAATTGGAATAGTTTCATTATAAACCAAAAACGTGAATTTTCAACCATGTTACTTAATTTCTGCCAAAAAATACGAATTTTAAATTAAAAAATATAATTTTAAAAAAATTGAATAGTTACATTTTCGGTTAAAAAAGTAATGTTCAACTAAAGAGATGATTTTTTAACCAAATTGATGGAATATTCAACTGGAATAATTACATTTTCAGTTTAAAAAATTAATCATTTTCAATAATTAACAATTGTCTATAAAATAGCTAAAGTTTCAACTGTAATAATAATTAAATTCTCACCAAAAACAAAACAAAATTTCCAACAAAAAAGTTAAATTTTCAACCAAAAAAATGCATTATCAATTAAAATGATAAATTTTGAACACAAAATTTATTTTGTGACAAAAGGGTTTAACTTTTAACCTAGTAATTAAATTCTGCTTCCAAAAAAGACGAATTCTGAATGCAAAATGTAGTAGTTGATATTTCAACCGAGAAATATTTTTATTTTAATAATTTAAAAAATTCATTAAAAGAAGATAACTTGTTTTGTAATTTAACTTTTAAGTTAAAAAGATTTTTTTGCCAAGAGAGAGAAAATAGTGCAATCAAGTTGGATACTTAAATTTTTAACTGAAGACGATCCAATTTTTAGCAAAAAATAGAATAGATAAATTTTCAGTTACAAAAATTAATTAAAAAAAAAACATGAACAAAAAAACTAGGTTTACAACTGAAGAATCATTATTATTGAATTTTATAATTCTGTTTAAATAAGAAATTCCCTGACATTTCCAGGTATATAAAATTTTCCTGACAATTCCAGGTTTTACGAATTACTAATTTAAAAAATTCTTTTTTCCAGATTTGCCGGATTAATAGTCCTGATCATAGATGCGATAAGATTGTCTGGTACTGAGAGAAAAAAAACTTTAAACTTGGCCTCTGCACCTGCTGCTATGGAATTATACTTTTTCCTTCAAGCTTGGTTCCAGGCTGCTCCGCAAGCAGTATTTCAAACTCACTTGCTCTTCAGAGAAAGAACAGTTGAACGCACTCAACAATCTGGTAGCTATCTACTTTATAAATCGTTTAATTATTAAATGATTTAAATTCCGTCATTTAATTTAATTCCTAAAATTTAAACTCGTGAAACTAACGTGAACTTTTACTGACTAAAGTAAAGCTCCTTCTCCCACAGAAGCAGTTCAGATACTATGCATCCTCGTTTCCATTGCCGTGATGGCAATGAAAACAATGTCCTTCCAAAGATACGAAAGTCAACGAGTCTACGGTAGAAAATTACCCTGGGCCTTATGGTTGAAAAAATACCGAATTCAAGTGAGTTATTTCTTTTAAAACTATTCAGAGTGCCTATCTGACCGGTGGAAGACCGAAGTTTTTTTTTTATCGAGAAATTGCCGGGAATTTGATTCAGCTGAATGATATTTTATTAATGAGTTTTGTTCAATCACGAAATGAACAATGAAAAAGACTTAATTGTCCACATACACGATTATAATTCTTATAATAATTATTAATAATAATAATGCTGTTTGCCAATTTTTTTTATTTTGAAATCTTTAAAGTTTTTAAAGTCTTTAAAACTCGGTTACACTTTAGGCAAATCTAGTCAAATGAAAATAAATAAATAAGTGAAGTTTAAAATACCTTGCAGAAATAAATTCTTGACAGATGTTAGATTTTTCTTTGAGAAAAGTTTTTCATTCAATTTTAGAGACCAATTTTTTAGAAAATAGTTTAATTCTTAACTAAAAAATAGAAATTTTCAATAAAAAAATTAAGTTTTATCTAAGTAATTGAATTTTGTTCCAAGAAGATCAGTTTTCTACCAGAAATTGCGAATTATAAACGAAATAGTTAAATTTTCAACCAAAGAAATTAATGTTTAAGAATAGTTGACATTCCAATAAAAAAAGATTGTAATTTTAAATAAAAAATAGTTGAAATTTAAAAAAAAATACAATTTTTCAACAAAATATTTGTATCCTTCAACCACAAAGGTTAATTAATAACAAAGTAGTAAACCTTTCAATCAAGTAATTGAATTTTCAACCAAAAACATGAATTCCGAACAAAAAAAATAATATTTGGTATTTAAGTTTTGAATAACTTTATTTCAGTAGAAAAAGAGTAGAATTCATCCACGAGAAGACGATTTTTCGAAAAAATAGTTGAATCGTCAACCAAAACAGACTAATTTTCAACCAAGCAGTAGCATTTTTAACCAAAAATATTCCTAAAATTTAGAACAATATTTAAAAATAGACAACAATTGCCTGAAAATTTTGTAAATTCATTTCGATAGTTTTTGAAATCTTTACAAATTAATTTACAAAAATAAATAAACCATTAGAAAATTTTCCCAAACGAATTTTTTTTTTATTCACGTAATACCTTTAAACATGAAATATTTCCTACACTTCTTAAAAATTATTTTAAAAAATTAACAAAATGTCCCTAAAGTATTCCAAATTTTTTTACAGTTTTCTTTCTCAAAATAAAAAATTATTTTAAATTCTCCCAGGAAATTTAAGAAAGGTTTTATAGAATGGACATTTTTCAAAATTCTTTAAAAGCATCTTTTTTTCAGTATTCCAAAATGTACATTTTGTTTTAAATTTTGTGAAATTTTCTCAAAAAATCAAATCTAATTAAAAATTTTATTATTTTACATATTTGGTAACTTAATTTGAGGAGATTTAATATAAAATATATATGAAAAGGGGCCGGTGTAAAGTGAAACTCGAACGTTAATATTTATCTGAACTTTTAAATATCTTTTTTCCAAGTCAAAGTGAGAAAGATTTACATTTTAAAATAAAAATATAAAAATTGTAATTTTTATTTGTAAAAAGAGATTTTGAAAGAGGCATCTGTAATTCTTAATTTGATAACAGAATTTTATCAGAGCATTTATGGAGAATTTAAGAGAACTTTTAACATTTATTTTTGAAACAAATATATCACGTTTTTCGTCGAGAATTCATTCTTTTTGGTTGAAAGTACAACTATTTAGTTAGAAGTAAAACTATTTTGTTAAAAATTTATTTATTTCGTTGAAAGTTTACCTTTTTGATAGAAATGTAATCTTTTTCGTTAAAAAATGATCTGTTTTGTAGAAAATTTAACTACTCTACTTTTTGTTAAGAATTAGTTTCTTTGGTTGAAAAAATAATTTGTAGTTAAGAATTCATATTTTTGGTTGAAAATTCATCACTGTGATTAAAAATTAATTTCTTTTGCTGAAAATTCGTTTCTTTTTAGTTGGAAAATAATCTTTTTAACTGAAGCTGTAACTATTCCATTTTTGCTTGAAAATGTATATTGTTAGTTGAAAATTTATGTATATTATATTGAAACTGTATGTTTTTTGGTAAAAAATTCATCGTTTGGGTTTAAAATTGAATCATTTTGTTGAGAACTAACTTCTTTTGGTTGGAAAATAATTTTTTTTAACATTTATTTTTCTAACATTTTGATCATTTCTAATATTGGTTGCAAATTGACCTTCTTTAGATGAAAATTCCTGTAATTTGTTGAAAATGAGTCTTTTTTGTCAGAAAATTAATCTTTTGGGTTAAAAATTAAACTATTTGGTTGAAAATTAATATTTTTTATTGAAGATTCATCACTTTAGTTAAAAATTAATTTCTGTGTTTAAAAATTTACTTTTTTTTTAATTTGAAAACACAACTAATAAAGTGCTTTAAATATATTTTGGAGTGAAATTTGTTTACATTAACATTTTCACGCGAAATATAAATAATGTAATTATTAATAATATATATATATTATATTATAATATTATTAATAATAATATAATATATCTGTTACTATTTTTTGTAAATCTTGTTGGAGACTTCGAAGCACACTTCAGAAAAAAATAATTCAAGTTAAAATTGTTTATTTAACAATAGTTATTTAAAGGTTTAGTTTTTCCTTTCTCTTTAGGGAAAAGTTAAATTTTTTATTAAATCCTAATGATCAAGGCCTCATTTTATTCTTTGAAGGAATCTCTACAATTTTATTTGGGCGGTGTTAATTAAAATTTAAACTATGATTGTAATAATAATAACTTTATGATTTATAAATTATTATTTTTTTAATAGAATCAATCCAAATAGAAATTTAGAGAATCCATTAACGAATAAAATGAGGCCTTCATCATTAGAATTAACTAAAAATTCTAACTTTTTCCTAATGAGAAAGGAGAAACTAAACCTTTAAATAACTACCGCTAAATAAATAATTTTAACATGAATTATTTTTTTTCTCAAGTGTGCTTAAAAGCCTCCATCAAGATTTACAAGAAATTAATAATAGATCTTTTTTTTGGTCTACTTTATAAATCATTATACATATAGGCAGCTTTTGAGATTGATTGTACGTAGTGCACATCCTTAAACTCTTTAGAACAAAAGAGAATTTTGGCAAAAGAACTGAAATTCCCGGATCGGAAATTTAAAATAATTCCTCTGTTCGACACTCTGATTATTAAATCTTGATCCAATACCCCAAAAAAAAAAAAAACTGATCCAGTGATTTTTCCACGAAGAAATAATCGATCCCCTTTCTTTCAGGAACTGAACAGCCTCGAGGAAAAAACTCCATTGCACGCGGCATCGCCAACCCCAGCCAAAGATTCAACCAGCCCTTCCCTAGCAGATAATTCGATGCGATCAAACGATGAGCACTCAAATGGCAGAGGATCGGAATCCCGAGTCGTTTTGGAACGTCAAATCTCCACGACTCCACCACTTCCTCCAAAAAACGCGCCTCTCATTCCTCCTCCCACTCCACTCAGGAGAATCACTTCCTTCACGCCAATCCCTGTTCCGGATATGCCGGCTCCACCGAGGCCCGACTCCATTGTCAATGAATCCTCGGAAACAGCGAGGTCTACTTCATCAACACAAGAAATCGAGGAAAAGCCATCAGATAAACTCTCCTCAACCTTGATAATTCCAAAACGAAAGCAGTCGACAAAAGGTCTCGAAGAAGACGAACCTGTGGGAAAATTCGTCTCGTTCCTCTGGTGGTTCCTTTTCATTTTGCCCCGGGTTCTTTCCATCGCGATATTCTTCGAGCACTTTCCCTTTCATCTGCTTGGTGTCCTGGGCTTCCACTATGTGCTCATGCTTGCATATTTATTTTACTACGCAAAATATCAAGACGCCACGACTTTCTTCGTGAATTTGTGGCTCGGCTTGGTCTACATTTTCAGCGTGATTGAGTACAGGATCAAATTTAAGTACGCTGACAAGTGGCTAGTTTCATATTGCACGCTGGTGCTGTTGCAAAATACTGCTTTGACCCTTGTCTGGTTCTTTTGTGGCGCATCAAATGGATTCTGGTACTATTATGCATTTTCAATAACATTTATCAGTATGGGACTCTGCATTTCTTCGACCGCTGTTTATCACACAATGTTTAAACCCGGAAAACGAAGAATTTACGCTACTTGAGAGATAAGTGGAGATAGATTGTATAGGGAGAGATTTAATTTTAAGATAGTCCGTCGGTGGACGCTAATCGACTGAATGGGAATGAGCTTTAGAAAATTATTGACAACTGTGGATTTTAAAAATGATCCTGAACTCGAATGAGAATTGAGAAAATTCATAGAATCGATTTGTGCATTATGAAACGTCGGTGCTCGCTTGGCATTCACAGTATTTACGCATTCGGTACATCACTCGTTTATTTATTATCCATTATTCATAATAAAATCTATCCTTTATTTTATATTATACAATAGAAAATGGACTAACTTTACAAATGGCTATTTCTGATGACTTATCGTAGCAATAACTACGGCTGCATTCCAATTCAAATGACATTTTATAGTTTGCATCGTTTTAAAAATACGTAGCTTTATCGTACTTATATTCATACATCACAAAATTCTCGAAATCGTCTTTCGTGTATTGTACTTAGTACAGAATTGAGTAGTCATTACTCATTAGGTAATAGAAATATTTACAATGTAAGATTTTATGCTCTTTACAATATCGATATCATTCTCTATATATGTGTATATATATATATATATATGTGTGTGTGTATATATTTATACATATACATATAATATATATCAGGGTGTCTACTCAAATCCTGGGGAAAAAGTTCCCTGGCAATTCCAGGGGTTTTTTTGTGGTATAATTTTTCATAGCATGGGACCATCCAAATATTTCGCATGTTTTTAAACAATCGACGCGAAATATGTATACAGTTTCGCGAGTTTATTATAAATAATGTTTTTTCTCAGTTTCTAGGAATTCAATTGATATTATAAGATATTCCTAAATATTTTAGCACAGTCAATTCATTAAATAATTAAATTATACAAAAAAGATAATTAATCATTTCTTGAATTTGTCTCTAATTTTTATTTCCTCTACTTATACTTAAAATTCAGTGCATATTTTGGTAAAATTGATGTGGGTACTATATAAAATTCAATTTAAACAGCTTGAAATTCCTAACTCTTCAAGTAAAAATTTGGATTTTCAAAAATACAGATGAATTTTGACCCAAATAGTTGAATTTTCAACCGAAAATATCAATTTTCAAACAAATAGCTGGATTTTGAACTAAAAAAAAGATCAGTTTTTAACCAAAAATGGTGATGTTAAATTTTCAGTTAAAAAAATTAATTTTCCACAACAACAAAAAGATGAACTTTCAACTAAAATGATGAATATTTAGCTGGAATATATTAACTTTCAAGCTATAAAATGAATTTTCTACCACAAAGACGATTTTTCAAGAAAATAAGTAATTTTTCAACGAAATATTTAAATTATCAATTACAAAAAGACAAAATTTTAATCAAAAAGTTGAATTTTAAACAAAAAATGTATTTTCAATTGAAATGATCCATCTTTAACTAGAATAGTTAATTTAAAAAAAATGAAATTTTAACCTAAAACATTAATTTTTACTTAAGAAAATACACGAATTTTTAATAAAGATGATGAATTTTTAGCTGGAATACTTTAATTTTCATACAAAAAAAATGAATTTACTACCACAAAGACGATTTTTTAACGAAATATTTAAATGATCAATTACAAAAAGGCAAATTTTTAATCAAAAAGTTTAATTTTAAACAAAAAATGTATTTTTAACTGAAATGATTCATCTTTAACTGGAATAGTTGATTTTTAAACCAAAAAGATGAATTTTCAACCGAAAGGAATAATTTTTACTAAAGAAGACGAATTTTTAAGAAATAAATTATAAATTATTAACCAACAATTGAACCGTTAAATTTTCAGTTAAAAATTAATGTTTAACCAAAGAGATAAAGTTTCTACTGAAAGGATGTAATTTTCAATTGGAATAGTTGCATTTTCCGGTAGAAAAATAATAATTTGCAACAAAAGCAAAACTAATTAAAAAAAATAGTTACAGTTTCCCACAAAGTGTACAACTTTTTTTAACTAAAATGATCAATCTTTTTACTGGAATATTTGAATCTGAAACCAAAAACATGAATTTTCAACTAAAATGATGAGTCTTAAACTAGAATCATTAAATTTCAAACAGAAAGATTAATTTCTACCAAAAAAGTCAGAAAAATTTAACTAAAAAATATAATTTTCTAACTAAATATTGAATATTTACATTTTCAATACAAATTTTGTTTATAACGAAATAGTTCAAGTTGCAACGGGAATAGATCAATTTTTAGTAAAAAAAAAGGAAAATTCGAAACAAAAAAAAAGTAGTAGTTGATATTTCAAACAGAAAAGTTTTTAATTTGTAATAAAAAATAATATAATTCAAACAGACACTTGCATTTTCGACTAAAAACGATCAATTTTCAACCAAAAACAGAATAGTTGAATTTTCAAATTAAAAAATTGACCTTAAACCAAAAAAAATGATTCCATAAAGTAATATAAAGCTACTTTTACAAATAAAGAATCATTGTTATTCAATTTAATATTGCAATTTAAAAGAAAACATTAAGTGTCCTCTCTAAAAAATTCCCTGATTTTAAAAAAAATTCCCTAAAAATTCCATTTTTCCCCGGTAGGATAGACACCCTGTATACATGCATTTGTTCTTGACTTGCATTTTAACATTTCACGTCTTTGCTGAATTTCATAGTCTTCGATGCTTCACAAAAAAACAGGGCATTGTGTAATGTGCAGCTTTGATTAAATGTACCAGCAACTCGAAAGTCATTTTGCTTAAAAAGTTTGCGTTTCTTATCAAATTTAAAACGCAGCGTAACTTTCGTGAATTCGAAGTATTTCCTTTGAATGTGCGATACAAAAGCATCTCAAAACGTATTGCAAATACGCTTAGGCTTGCCAAACATTTTTGGTGCCTTCTATCTCAGTCATTGTTGAACTGTACATTTTGCAGTCTGAAAACTTACATACGAGGCATTATTTCTTAACTGACTCAAATTTTCACCACATATTCTTCGTTTGTCTTTATATTCTGGGAATATGTTCAAGAGCCTGCAACTCACTGGATAAACATTTTTATAAATGGTAAAATAGGGTAAAAGGGTGTCAAAAACCACTTCAAAAACCCTCATAAAAATTGGCTATCACATTAGTAGAAAGTTAGTTACAGGCTTTTGAAAATATCTTAAAGTTGAGCCGATTGAGAAATAATTTCCCATATCTAGCAATAAATATACAAAATCTCGATGACATAAAATTAAAAACCTATTGCTTTTTAATAAACGTCGCTGTAAACTATTAAAGTTCGATGTAAATAAATTTGGTATATATATACAGCATTTTGTGTTATCAACAAAACCTACTGTCCAGTTTAAAAATATTAAAGATTAAAAATTAAAATCCTAGAGGTTTTGAGCACTGGACTATTAAAATGTAATCCACAAAGGGAGCGGCAAATTTTAGATTTGATTTCATAATAAATAACTTATCATTCTTAATAAGAAGAGTGACAAAATAAATCCAAACCTTCGTTCCGCTGAGGTTCCTTTTCTTTTGTTCAAGATTTTTTCACAAATTTTACCGAATTTGCTGCTCATGTTCGACTGTCGATTATATTTTAATAATTATGATAAAATTATCTATTGTACATTCTCGCCAGCCCAGATGCTTCAATAAAAAAGGTAAATTTTTTTTCTCAAACGTGTATGTTCGAATCTCTGTGAAGATTACCAAGTTGTGCTTCGAAGAGAATGTCGTTTAGAAGTTTTTCAGCTATAATTCTTTGGTCAAGCCGCATATTTCGAAGTTTTGCAGCAACATTTCTACCGATTGCATCAAACTCGTCTTCGATAACGAGGGAATTATTGTGGCCAGCTTTCATCACTTCACTAGATTCCGGTTCTTCCGATCTCCGCCTGCGGATTATTGATGAATCTGTCCATTCAGAAGTTTGTTCGTAATTTGGTGTTTCTTCAATCATTTGCTGACAATCTTCCTGCAAGTGTCAATCAGTTTATAAATGAGCAAGTCTAATTTTCCATAGTACGGAGCCATTAAAATATTTCGTTTTTTTTTAACAATCCACTAGGAATATGCATACAGTTTCATTAGGTTATTATAGTTTTTTTATCAGTTTCTACAGATTAAATTAATTTTGACAAATTATATTACAAGATATTCTTAATCATAATTCATTAGCACCATAGAATAATTGAATGATTAAATAATACTAAAAATATAATTCATCATTTTTTTAATTTGTCTCTAAAGTCCATGAATTTTAATAATAATTCAAAAAGAATATTTTATATTCTAATAATTAATTTTCAGTGCATATTTAGGTAAAATTGCTATAGGTATCAAATTAAATTCCATTTAAACCCTTTTAAATTCAAAACAGTAAAAATATTGCTTCTTCAAAAAGATATATGCATTTTGAATAAAATAGTTGAATTTTTAACCAAAAAGAATAATTTTTTCCAAAAAAAGACCATTTTTTAACCAAATATATGAATTTTTAACTGAAAAATATCATGTCTCAAACAAATAGCTAAATTTTTAACTAAAAATATCAGTTTTTAACAAAAAATGGAATAGTTAAATTTTCAGTTAAAAAATTAATTTTCCACCAAAAAAGAAACTTCAACCAAAGTTATGAAATTTTAACTAAAATGATTTATTTTCAATTGGAATACTTCCATTTTAAACGAAAAAGATGCATTTTTAAAAGGAGTTTAATTTTTAACCAAAAAAATGAACATTCAACTAGAATGATGAATCTTAAAATAGAATCATTAAAACTTCAAACAGAAAGATCAATTTCTACCAAAAACCTCAACATTTTTAACTAAAAAAAATAATTTTCTAACTAAATGTTGAATATTTACAGTTTCAATAAAAATTTTTTTTAACAAAATAGTTCAAGTTGCAACTGGATTAGCTAAAATTGCAGTCAAAAAATTAATTTTAAGCCAAAGAAAAAACAAAATAAATAATTAAATCTTGATTACAAAAACCATTTTTAAACCAAAAATATGAAATTTAAACTGAAAAATAAAATTTCTCAAACAAATAGCTGAATTTTTAACTAAAAAGTGTCAGTTTTCAACAAAAAATGGAATAGTTAAATTTTCAGTTAAAAAATTATTTTTCCATCAAAAAAGAAACTTCAACCAAAGTTATGAAATTTTAACTAAAATGATTTATTTTCAATTGGAATACTTCAATTTTAAACGAAAAAGATGAATTTTTAACAGGAGTTTAATTTTCGACCAAAAAAATGCATATTTGACTAAAACCATGAATCTTCAACTAGTATGGATAAATCTAAAAAAAAATAATTTTTAACAAGAAAGTTTAACTTTTAACCAAGTAGTTTTATTAAAAACAAAAAAGAGGATTTTTCAAATTTAAAAAATGCCAACCATTGACAAATTTTCAATTAGAATTATAAATCTTCTACTGGAATAGATGAATTTTGAACAAAAGATCAATTTTCCACCAGAAATGGATTAATTAAATTTGCAGTTGACAAAATTAATTTTCAACTAAACTGTTGAATTTTCAACAAAAAATTATTTTCAACCAAGAAGATTAATTTCTAAAAAGAAGTCGAATGATTATCTAAATAATATAATTTGTAGACAAAAATTGAATTGTGAAATTTGCAATTAAAAAAATTAATGTTCCACCAAATAGAGCTGAATTTTTAACTAAAATTATGGAAAATTCTACTGGAGTAGATACATTTTTAGTTTAGAAAAAATTAATTAAAAAAAATGCAACCAAAGTGATGAATTTTTAATTAAATTGAAAAATATTCAACTGGAATAGATTGATTTTGAACCAAAAAGATTAATTTTTAACAAAAGAGTTTAATCTTTAACCGAGTGTTTTTACTTTTCAACAAAAAAGATATCTTTTCAACTAAAATGATTAAAATTTAACTGGAATACTTTACCTTCTAACCACAAATATTAATTTTTAAATAAGAAGATTAATTTTCTACCAAAAAAAGACGATTTTTTAACAACAGACATGAATTTTCAATGAAATGGTTGAATTTTTAACTAAAAAGATAAATGTTGAATCAAATAGCTGAATTTTCAACTAAGGAAGATCAATTTTCAACTAAAAATGGAATAAATACATTACCAGTTTAAAAAAAAAAATTTTAACCAAACTGATGACTATTTTACTAATCAAAATAAGAATTTTTCAACCAAAAAAAAAAATTAGTTACAATCAAGAAAAAAAATTAATTCACAACAAAAAAATCCAACAAAATAGTTAAATTTTCAATAAAAAATCACTCATTTTCAGCAAGAGAAAAAACGTATTTTTCACAAAATAGCTCATTTTTCATACCAAAGAGATAAATTCTCGATTAAAATTATGAATCTTCAACCAAAAATATTCATTTTTAAAAAATGTTTAACTTTCCACCATGTAATTTAATCTTTGTTCCGAAAAAGTGAATTCTGAACAAAAAAGGTTGTAATTGATATTTCAACCAAAAAAACATTTGAATATTTAATTTTAAAAAACAGTTTCATTTAAACAAACAAACAAAAAATTGACGCATTGATGCATTTTGAAAAACGCTTTAGAAATTTCATTCAATTTTTTTATTGTTTGGGGAAATATTTACCATTTTGTAGTATTTTCTGTATCCTCGCTTCGCCCTCACAATTTCTGGACATCTTTCTGCTGATAAATCTATATATATGACTGCTGGTCTTCTTTGATTCGATTTACATTTTATTTTTTCAACCATAAATGGATGGACTCTCTGAAACAAAATTTTTTGAAATTAAATATCTTGCATAATAGTTAAATATTTAACCAAGAAGTGATTTTTCAACTAAGAAGATTAATTTTATGCAAAAAAAAGACGAATATTTAACAAACTAGTTATTCATCGAACCAGAGATGAATTTTGAACTAAAATTATGAATCTTCAAGCAAACAAGTACATTTTTAACAAAGTAGTTTAAAAAAATATAATAGTTGATGTTAAAACTATTTATTATATAACTATTTATTTTTCAAGTTTATTTATTTGCTTCAATGTTAAATAAATAACTTTTTCCTAGGTTTCTCGTGAAAATTCAATACGATTTTTAAAAATGTCAGGTATCTCGAAGAAGTATTTAGAACATTTCTATGATTTTTTTCTTTTTCTTTTACAGGATTTTACCAAATTTAAGAAAAACACGAGTCAGTCTAAAAGATGTTGGGCTGTTTGATGATTATAAAAAATTAAAAAATATTTGTTAAATTTTCGGAAATTTTTGAAAGTTTTAAAATATTCCTAACCTTTTCATAAGTTCTAAGATTCCTAAATATCTTTTAAACTTATTCCAATTATTCCCAAAATGGCCATAAAATCTTCTGGATTCGTTTTTATTCCCCTTTTTGAAAATGCTTTACAATGTTTTGATTTTTTTTTAAATTATTCTTTTGCAATAAATCTTGTTGAATAAAAAATCATTAAAAATTTTCCGGAAAATCTTAATAAGATTTTTTATGTATTTTGAAACCTTTAAAATTCTTTAAAATCCTTTACATTTTTTGTTAAGACTTAAAAAAATCTTGATTTTGTTTTGAATAAAATGATCCTTCTATCCTTTCAAAACTTCTAAATATCTCTTAAAATCATTCTATTTTGTTCGAAAACTTTATTATCTTGAAATGTTCTGCATTATTTCCCGAAATTTTAGAAACATTCTTAAATATTTTCTTCAAATTAATAAATAAAAAAGAATTTCTTTAACCCTTTCCAGAAATTACAGGAAGAAAATTCATTACCTTAAAACCTTCAAAATCCTTAAAAATCGTCAGGATTCTAGTTAAAAATCTTCAAAAATAAACATTTTGTTTAAAACTTGTCAATACTGGTAATTTTTTGTTAACTATAATTTCAGTTTTCTCGCCTCTTTAAACACGTAAAAAATTTCACAAATTATCGTTTGGTAGTGAAATGTTGAAAACATAATTATTTCCCAATATTAAAAAATAATTTTAATTAAATTTTCTCTTTTATCAATAATGTTTATAAACATTCAAAAATAATTTTACTATGAAATAGAATCTCTTATTCGGAAATTTTTATTTACTAAATTGACGGTGCAGAAAGTTCTTTATCTTTACATACAAATAAATACGTATTATTTCAAGTTTCTCTTTAAGAAACTAAATTTTTTTATTTAAAATTCCTCATTTGGAAATTTAGATTTCCAAATTTGATAAAATTCACAAGAACAAACTGAAAACAGCCACTTAAAGTCATATTCGCGCAGTACACAACCAATCAGGTAGTCAACAACAATGAGCGCGAGATTTTCGGTAATTTCATTCCACCTATTTTTTAGATAGGATTATAATGAAAATTAATAGAAATTCTAAGATATCGACGATAAAAATGTGGTGTCATACTTGTGATTAGCAATGCAAGTTTCAATTTATATTTAAGTAAATAATTGTATTCATCCTGACATAATTAATTATAATCAAAAATATAAGTAAAATAATCATTTCTAATTTTAGTATATTAACACATATCATGCATGAACAATAAATTATTTTACATAAATTATTATTTTAAATTAATGATTATCAACTGTAGAATCTATATCTACTGCAGGGTGGTCTCCCCATTTGTTAAAATTTCTATTTATATGCGTTAGTTTGGGACAAATTAGAAAAAGACATTTGTAAATTGGAAATAGGAAAAACCGGGAATTTCAAATTATTTGATCATTAGACACCCTTGAACAATCATCAACGAACGATACACTTTAATCTTTAATGATAAAAATCTCGTTGGAGACTCGTAAATTTACTTCAGATTAGATTTTATTTTTAGGATTAGATAACGTTATAGTTTAAATGTTTGTATTAAGACATAATGGACCTCTAAATTATTATCTAACAATCTTAAGGAACCAAGTTCTTTCATCATCGAAAGTTATACCTTTAAAATAGCAAACTTGAAATGAAATGTTTATTATCCCAGGTGAATTTTTACTTCAGATGTTACAAATTAAGAATGACATAACAGATCTTTAATTTAATTAAAAATTTTTTATTCAAATTGTCAACATACTGCTAATACCTTTTTTGAATAAATAATTTTGCTCTCTAATCTACAGGTTAACGAAATATAACCAAAACAAAATTTGAGAAAGCTCAATCTATTAGATTGGCCTTTCATACACTCTTTTAGTGTCGAAAACTGAAGGTCAAGTTCGTTACCCAGCTATTTTGAATACAAATTTTATAAGATAGAGCATTTTCAGTGTTTGAGGCCATTTTTTCACGATTTAAAAGCCCTATGTACGGCTATTCATACTACTGGAATCGGAAGGAAATATTCTTATGACTTTTCGATAAAAAGAAAATGATCACAGTTCTAGAATTTGCAATATTAAAAAAAAAACGAAAATGATTTTTTTTTTCAAATTTTAATAGCGCAAAAAATAATTTAAAATTTCATTTTTCAGTCAAACAATTAATCACTTTTTGATAAAACGTGTATTTTTTGTTGTTTTTTTTTCGTTAAAAAACAACATCGAAAATAAACAAATTAAATTATTGGACAAACGACACAAGCTATGAAAAAATAAACAGACAAAAGTTTTACACCCAAAAAAAGAGCTACAAATTTGTTAATAATCGTTTTTGGATAGGATACGTAGTTTTTCTTTTAATTATTAAAAATAACGTGAAAAATAAAACAAAATTAAATGTTTGGGAAAAAACGCAAAGTTCGAAAAAATTAATAAACAAAAGTTATTCACCGTAAAAGTATGAATTTTTTGTTAATCATTTTTGGATGGAACGCGCAATTCTTGTTTTGATAGTAAAAAATTGAGTTAAAAAATTAAAATTTTTGGACAAATGAAACAAGCTACTAAAAAATAAGAATTGACAAAGATTGTAAACTAAAAAAAGATCTACACATTTTTTATGAATCACTTGTTGATAGGATGCTTAGTTTTTGTTTTATTCGTAAATAATAAGATTAAAAATAACAACAATTGTAAAAAAAAACGACACAAGATACGAACAAAAATTAATAGACAAAAGTTGTTCAACTGAAAAAGATCCACAAATTCTTTATGGATTATTTTTTGGTATGTTGCGTAATTTTTATTTAAATCGTAAAAAAAAAGATTGAAAATAAATTAATTTGATGGAAAAATGACGTTCTAATTCAATAATAGTTCAATTGTTATTTATACATCGGAATTCTACACATTCACTTACAAATTAAAAATTGAATAATTAAAATTTTGAAGTTCCAAGTTTAAAATAACAATCAGAAATTTTAATGATTGCAGGCTAATTTATACAATTCAGTTTTAAATTGTAAATTTTTCAATATTTTATTTCTAATTGCCCATCTTAAACGAAGAGTCATATATTTCTAAATATTAAAGAATTGTTACTTTTTAATTAAATTTTCAATAGAATGGGTTAAAAGTGTGACATAACTGAATAAATATTTGAATGATTTAAAATGGAATAAAAGCGTTTAATTATTATTTTATGAATTTCAAGTTACTATTACAAAATTAATGACAGTTTAAATAGTTCAATTTTTAACATTAAAATCTGTAAATTGTTTAATTTTTAACCAGTTCAGAATTGTCTTGTTAAATCAATTATTGTTCAATTTTTAATGCTCAAACTACAGTTCAATTTTTTAAAACATTAATAAATTTATTTTTACACTTGATCAACTTAAAACGTTTTCTATAAAAAAAATTCAATTTCAAACGCTTTTAGTTTTTAATTGTTTAATGAGGAGATGATTAGTGTTGGAATTTTTTCAATTCTCTAAAACTTCATATCTGAGAGTGAAATGGATGACTATCAATTTGCCGAAATATTATTTACCAATGACAAAGTACTTACGAAAACATCGACTTTTTTGTCAACAAAAAAATGTTTATGGATTGAAATTTTGATTAAATTATTGAATTTTCAACAATTAAAAATGTACGCTTAAAAATTAAAAATAGTATTCCAAATTCATTTTGAATTATTTCAAAACTTCTAAATATCTCTTCAACTTACTCAATCATTTTGTAAGAATAATAGGTGTTAATTTTTATTTATACATCAAAATTAAACAATTTTATTTACAAATTTAATATTTTAAATAGAACAATTAAAATTCAAAATTTAGTTTTTTTTCTTTCGTTTTGAATATTTAATTGATAAATACTGATTTTAAATGAAATGCATTTTAAAATTCTTTAAATTAAAATATACACTTAAAAATTAAGATCTAAAATGGAAGATTGGTTAAGTGAACGATTTTTGAATTACGCATTCTGAGCTGAACAATATAAATGAAAAAAATAACAATTTAATTAATTATTTAAAAAAAACGGTTGAAATTAAAGTTGGAGAGATTTTTCTTCTAAATTTTTGTAAAATTCCTGGATCATTTTTAAAAATAAAAGGAGAAAGGTTGGACGTTACCAATAAGAGCATCAGTTAAAATATTCTAATATTAAAATCTTATTTAAATTTTAAATAGTTTAGTTTAAAATTAATCAAATTTAAAAAAGGTAAATTAATTACAATAGATAATTCTGTAAGATCAAAACAGCTTTCACTACTCGCGGAATCATAATCAGAGTCGCCGTTTTAATAAAAGAAACAAATTCCCGGTCATTTCCCGGTTCGAAAACAATTTTCACGGTCAATGAAATTTAAAAAATTGTACTCTGAAGATGAACATTTTTTCATTTGAAGTATGAAAAGCTGAGCTGCAAATTAAAACACTCGAGGTGGAACTCTTGGATTTTATACTTCAGAAATGTTGTATTTAAGTGCTCAATAATTTACACGTATGAAATAGAAGCTTCTAACACTTTTCAACTGCAAAATTGTTAATTGAATGCAGGTAAACTTTGACATTAAGTTTTTTTAAACGCTCTGAATTGAAGAATCAATCAATTTTAGCCAATGTTAAGCTACAAAAATTAAAAATTGAACGATTACATTTCATTACAAATTAAACACTTCTATAATTAAAAGTTTAATTATTTTTATTTTTACTAGTGTGAAAATCCTTAAAATGATTCGAATTTTTCCTATCATTTTTTTCTGAAAATTTGGTTAAAATCATGCAAAATTAAAGAAAGGTTCTTAATATCTTCTACATTCAATTTTTGATAATTTTGTAAATCTTTTTAAATATTCTCTTAGAAATAATTTTTCAAAATGAAAAAAAAACATTTTTAAATTTCTTAGGAATTGTTTTTTATTCTTTTGTAGTCTCTGAAATTTCTTAAAACACTTTCAACTTTTTTGTTTGCAATCTGCCAAAATCTATATTTTGTTTTAAATCAGGTCGTTGAGCTGTCGCACCATAATTTTAGTACGAATTTCAATATTTTGTTTATAATTAATGATTTTAAAAGAATAGTCAGATATTTCTAAATTTTAAGTAATTGTTCTTTTTCTTAATTAAAAAAATTTCAAATAAAATTACTAAAAAATGGAATAGTTTAAACTGACCTAATATTTGAAACCTACTAAAAGCCTTTAAGTATGAATATATTATTTTGCAGTTATTTAAAAATTGAAAATATATTATACAGTTTCAATTGGGAATTTACATTTGTTTAACGAGACTTTCCAATTGAAACAGTTCTATTTTTAACGTTAAAATCGAGAAATTCTAAAATTGTGAACTGATTCCTAATTGTCTTGTAAAATTTTATATAAAACTTGAAATTTCTAGCGCTTCTAATTTGTAATTTTTCATGTCTTTAAAACTGAATTATAAAATTCTTTAAATTAAAATATTAGTTTAAAAATTAACATCTAAAATAAAAGATTTTTGAATTACAAATTCTAAACTGAATATTATAATTTTAAAAGATAACAATCAAACTAATTTGTAAAATATCCAGTAAAAATAATTCACTCTCATTTCCCGATTCAGTGGCCACGCTGATATTCAAGATTTGAACATAATAATTTTTTAGCTGTAAAACGAACAATTGCACATTAAAATAAGGTATTTTTAGAAAGAAAATGGGAAAGACCGTACATCCTGACTGAATGATCGGACTGACTTTTTTCCAAAGATTTATAAAATTTTCCCCGCCACCCTGGCCCTTACCAACAAAAGCATCAGTTAAAAATATTCTACTAACTTTGATGTGACTGAGAAAATTTCCAGTGGACTTGAGGTTACCGTTGAGGAGTTTTTGGCACTGCAGACATCGAACAGTGACATTGGTGTCTTCAAGTCTAATAACGGAGAAAAATTCTCCGTCTAATATCGCAGGTAATCGCACCGGGGTGAGTGTCATGTGTTGTTGAGCATTTTGTGCCAAGGGAGGGACCTGATTTTGTAAATGTTGCGACTGTTGCTGAGGTATCGCTGCTTCACGATTTTCCTGGTTGTCCAGCTGAGTCTGCTGAGCAGGAGTTTGTCCACTGACAGTCTGAGTCATATCTTGCTGCTGGTTTGCATCAATCATGCATGAATCGAAACCCTCGATCTTGGTTTCGTACCTCTGCTGTGGGAAACTGTCCATGGTCCTACGTGATCCGATGGAATTCGTGACTACACAAATGAATCGTAATACCTAAAATACACTATTTTCACCAGACAATATACTCTCATCGCAAGCAATAGGTTTTCTACCTCTGAGGAAATTATCTACGGGAAAACAACATTCAAGTTTGAACAACGTAAAACACGACTGTTTATCTTTGCCCCGTCCTCGGCAAGTTTAGATAAGCTGTCAGATAAGAAGTCTCGCGGCTTATCTAGATCAGATAGTAGATGATCTTTGGTTGAGTAATTGACAAGAGTAATTTTCCGGGAGAATTTGACATTATTAATACGTCTTTTTACCAAATTCATCAGCACTGTAAATACCTCGGTTTTTTCAGAAGATGGGTTATGAAGTCCTTTTATTAGATTGTCACTTTTTGCAAAACGAAGCACGGCGACGAATCAATCACTTTTAGCCGTTAAAACTAATCTCATTGCAACTGACTTTTCCAAAATCCTAACTTTTGCGACTAATTTTTACACTATTAACAAATGGAGTAATAAAAACATCCACCCCGGGAAGATAGAAACTAGAAACTGATATAAGCTCCAAAAGCAGGAGTCTAAAATTCATTGTACTCATGACCTTTCATATGTTGACACTCAAACGACTTTTAGGAATTGGATACAAAGATTTTTTTTCCAATTTTGATAGCCTTTTTGGAATAATAATTATATTGGACTAGAGAGAGTAGAGTAGAGAAGCCATCGGAGGAGATAAACTATAAACACTGACCCGCAAGTTGTTTCCTGGCTTTTTATCCTCAACCAATGAGAATAGGCCGAGGATAATCGCGCGGCTTCTGATTGGACCAATGTGTATCGTACAAAATGGAAACTCACCTTGCTCGAGAGATAAAAGCTGATCTCGCGTCAAATTTCTGATACTGATGCGTTAAAGACATGTGTATGGAAACGTTTGGAGCGGTTGATTGTATTCGATGTTACCGGTCATAATAAGATTAGAAGCCAGTTTTTTATTTTTCTCTCTTATTTACAAATTTCCCTGATCGCCTGCACAGCATTTTCAGTATAAATGTCGGCTTGGAAGTGAGGATAGTGTCGTGAGAGTGTTGTGTTAAATTGGAGTTTTTCGTTCGCGTTGCGAAATGTCTTCGCCTCGCGTTGAGACCGTGGAGGCAGCAGAAGAAAATAAGTCAGAAACTGTGGAAAAAGGAAGGAGGGTGGAAAGTTGCTCCAAAAGCGCGGAGTCCCTACCCTCGTCTTCGGAGGACGCTCCGAAAAATGACAGGGATGCCTCAGCTGAGAGCCCCATCAGCAGGAAGAGAAAGCATCCTCAGGACTCGGAAGCCACCAAGGTCCCAAAGAGCTCCGAGGGACAGGATGCACTTGTAAAAAAATTATGCATTACTTTTCACAATGTTGTTAACATCTCTGACAAATTGGTCCACTTTCAAGTCATGGTTTCGATGAAAACTTGGCGAAAACAAAGCAGCTTTAGACTTTTCGATTTATTATTTCAATTATGGATTTTTTTTCTTGCACTATTAATAAAACAATTAAGAATTCTTTGTTAACATTTTTTTTATTTTTGTTTCGAATTGATCATTAGCCCTTGAAATTTTAGAATTCTAGATGTTAGTTTTTCCTCTTGAGTTTTCTCTTTTTTAAATTCCCCTTTTTCCTTAAAATATGTGTGTGAAAAATTGATTTTCTAAGGAAAATTTCCAATTTTCTGAACTAATATTTTGAAAGTATTAAAAATAAACTTAAATATTTATTTAAACTATAATTCGTCAGTCTGAATTCTCAAAATTCCTATTGCCTCTCGTGTACTTCTCTCTTTTCTTCGGTCTTCCACTTAAATAATTGAATTTTTGGTTTTAAATTTGGTTATTTGGTTGAAAAATTAATTGTTTTGTGGAGAATGTAATTCTTTTGTTAAAAATTTGACCATTTTACTGAAAATCCAACAATTTGGTTAAAAAGTCAACCTTTTGTGTTGAAAATTCAGCTGCTTGCTTGAAAATGAAATTTTTCCGGTTGAAAGTTTAACTGTTTTGTAGAAAATTCGTCTTCTTGGCTTAAAAATTCTACAATTTGGCTGCATTGTTTTTTCTTCATTCAAAAATTATCTTTTTCTATGGAAAGTTCATCTTTTTAGTTAAAAATTTAGCTCCTTAAATAAAAAATTAATTTTCTCGTTTTTTAAAATTAGTTTTAAAAACTGAAAATTTAAGTTTTTCATTTTGGGTCTAAAATAGATGTTTTTTTTATCTAAAAATGCATCTATTTTGTTGATA
>NC_046658.1:112741453-112753173 GCF_010883055.1 Belonocnema kinseyi | reverse complement strand
CAATATTGGTCTTTTTGAGTTGAAAAATCAACTCCTTTCTTGAAAAAAACTTTTTTGTTGAAAGTTTCTATTTTTCGGATTGAAAATTCATACCGTTTTGTAGAAAAGTTCGTCCGCTTGAAAATTCAACAAGTTCATTAAATTTTGTTTTTCTTAACAGAAATCTATCTTGATTGAAAAATCATATTTTTTGTTGGAAAATTAGGCTTTAGTTGAAAAAATTCCAATTTTGTTCCTGAAACTAATTTTTTAAACTGAAAATTTAAATATTTTGTTGAAAATTCTTCTTCTTTGGCAGAACATTAATCTTTTTATTTGAAAATTCGATGAAAGGATTCAAAATTCATCTATTTTATTGAAAGCACAATATTTTCACTTTTTATAGAATATTGGCCTTTAAATCCTGTTATCAGTTCCGAATCATTTATTTGTCAATTAAACTTTTTTAAGTTTTATTTAAAAATTGTGTTAATTAATTTTTATAGTTGAAATTAAATTTGTTGTTATCGAAATAATTTAGAACATTAAATAATTTAAACAAATAGAATATTTCAAGCTGATTAACTGTACAGTTAAATGTTCTAAAATCGATTTTAAACAATTTAAAGTCAAGTGTTCAGAATTGATTCACTTGAATCAGATTCGAGCCTGAAATTTTATTTAAAAATCGTACCAATAAGAAAATTTCAATTTTTTATTTGACCGATTGCATATTAAACTATGTAAGATTGAACTAAAACTTCAAAGTTAACATATCTTTTTGTTGAATCTGATTTACAAAGTAAATATTTTTTTAAATGTAGTATATTTTAGGCGCTCAAACTTGAATTATTTTAAATTTTAGTTTAATAGAATTGCAGAGTGTAGATTCAAATTAAGTTCAAAATCTTAATTATAGTAAGGACGAAATGAAACCCTTGGAAAAGAAGTATTTAATTTGCACTGACAATATTTAAAAATGTAATATACGTTTTATTAAAATTTTAATTTCACGATAAGACAATTTGTAATTTTTTTTTACAGAATGTCAACATACCATCAGACTTATCAATAGGGAGTACAAGAGAAGAAAGGAACGTGACCGAAACCGAAAGACCCTCAGATCATACAAATGCTGTTGCAGCACATTATAATGCAATTGAAGAAAAAGGTTTATCTGCCAGATCTCAAAGCCGCATAGTATATATGCGAAATTTTAATAATTGGGTAAAAAGTATGCTCATAAGTAAGTATAGGAACATTTTTACTCTAAAGTTGATACAGGCCTCACAGATTTCAAAACTTTTGAAATATTTTAGGATAGAGAATTTTTTAGAATTTCGGAAGGCATGGAACGATTTTAACAGACCTATTAGGTTTTAATATATTTTAAAAGATTTCTGAGGATTTAAATGATTTTAAAGGGATTTGAAAGAATTTATTCAAAATAATTAAAATTCACCTTTGATTTATATTAATTTATCATGAAATTTTTTAATTCTTTGGAATTCTTTTCATTTACTTGAGCTCTTCTAAATTTATTTAATTCTACTTAATTCAATTTATTTTATTAAAATTGTAACTGTTTTGTTGTCACTGATCCTGAGGATCAATTGATACAATCTTCAATGGATTGGAAATATTTTAAGTTATTTTTAAAAAAAAATTTTTAAGCTGTCATTTAATTGATCTTTAAGTATTTTAACCTCACCTTCAATTCTTAGGTATTTCGTCAAATTCTCTTTAATTTTTCTAAACTTATTTTAAACTTAATCAATTCAGTGTATTTTTTTGTATTTTTGAATTATTTTCCATTCACTCGATTGCTTTTTAAATTCAGATCAATTGTTTATGAATTTCATTCAATTCTTCTCATTTTCCTTTTATTTCTCCAAATTCGCCCAAGTTTTACTGAAATCAGTAGAATTTTTCGATCTTTAACATTATTTTTTATTCTTTTGAATTGTTTTGTATTCATTAGTCACTTTTTTTGTTAGAAATTAGTAATTTTTTAAACATTTGAAATTAGTTTCTGGAATCCACCCTGAATTCTACTAAATTTTCTTAATTCAATGGATTATATTTTTGTATTATTTTATATTCACTTGATTGCTTTTTAAATTCAGCTCGATTGTTTATGAATTTTATTGAATTCTTCTCATTTTTCTTTAATTCTTATAAATTCGCTCAAGTTTTACTGAACTCCATGGTATTTTTTCGATTTTAAAAATTATTTTCGATTTATGTAAATTCTCTTGAATTCTTTTCTATTCATTAGTCACTTCTTGATTAAAAATTAGTAGGGTTTCAAATATTTGAAGAGATTTGTAATTATTTTCTAAAATTCACCCTGAATTCTCAATTTATTTGAATTCTTCTAAATTTACTCAATTCTACTTATAATACATTGATTTTTTTGCAATTTTAAAAAATTTTTATATAATTGATCTTGACGTCTTTTAACCACACCTTGAATTCTTATGCATTTCGTCAAATTCTTTTAAATTTGCTTGCATTTTTCTAGATTTATTTCAAAGTTACTAAATTCAATTAATATTTTCCATATTTTTAAATTGCTTTCAATTCATTCAATTTTTTTAAATTTACCTTGATTTTTTATGAATTTCATCCATTTCTTCTCCCTTACCTTAAATTCCTCTACATTTTCTCCAACTTTACGGAAATCGATATAATTTCTTTAATTTTCTAAAGTTTTTCCAATCAATTTAAATTCTTCTGAATTTAACTTGAATTGTTTTGAAGTCTTCTGAATTTTTAAACTATTTTTTATGCCATAGCGACTGTGAGGCCGGTCTGTTAAAGCCTTATTTATTGAATTGCTTTGAAGATTTTCCTGTGAAACTCATCTTATATAATAATTTATTTGCAGATGAATACATGCAGAAAATAATACAAGACAAACGTCACGGTGATCCTATAAAAGTATTAGACATGTGTTGTGGAAAAGGAGGAGACCTATTAAAATGGAAGAAGGCGAACATTACACACCTGATAGCTGCTGATATCGCAGGAGTTTCAGTAGAGCAATGTCAAATTCGTTATAAGGATTTGACACGCGACAGATCTAGGGATTCAGGCTTCGCACCTCTGTTTAAGGCTGAATTTCTAACAGCCGATTGTACAAAGGTATCTCATCGAACAGTACTAGTATTTATGGAAGGAAAAATTATGCATATTACATTGTCTCAAATGTTAGCGAAGCGGGAAATGAAGTGACTTTTTTACGAAAATAGGGGAATGAACTCTTGAGTAAAATTAATGTAGGTACCATATTAAATTCAGTATGATACGATTTCAATTCCTAAGATTTCAAGTCGAAATTTATTGCATTTTAAATGAAATAGTTGAATTTTCAACAAGAGTTGAGTTTTTCAGCTGAATTTCTAATGTTTTAGAAAATAGTGGACTTTTAAACCAGAAAATACGAAGTTTCAAGAACATTATTTCATTTTAAATAAAAAAAGTTTTCAATTTTAACTTTAAACGAAAGAAAATTCATTTTTTAACAGGAAATTCTTTTTTAACAAAATAGGTTTATTTATAACTAAATAGTTTAACTTTAAAGCGAAATAGTATAAGTTTTAACCAAATAGTTGAATTTTCAACGTACGAAGATGAATTTTCATCAAACAAAAAAAATTTTATTTTATACCAAAAACAGTTGCATTTGCATTTTCAAAAAAAATAAGTTTTACCCTCCATATAGTTATCCTAACAGTTCAAATTTCTTGACAAGACACATTTTTTTAGAAGTAAAATTTTCAAGACAAAAAGAAGATTTCTTCGAAGATAGTTGAATTTTCAACAAGAGTTATTTTTCAACTAAGAAAGATTAATTTTCTACGAAAAAACGTGAATTTTCAATCCAAAACGATGCTTTTTCTATAAAAAAAAGAATGTTCGACGAGAAAAAGATTACATTTACAAAATAGTTGAACTTTCAACAGAATAATTAAATTTGTAATTAACTATTAAAATTATAATCGTAAGAAATGAATTCTGAACCAAAAATTTAATATATATAATTAATTTCAAATCGAACAGACAGTCCAAGCTCGTCATAGAATTATTAGCCACTCATATATTTGTCAAAGTTATGATTGTTTCAATTTTTTTAATTTAACTGACGGTTTTCAAAAAATTATAAAGATTTTTTTTAGTAGGGTGATATTTTATAATCCAACATATATATTAATTTTTTAAATCTGATTTTGGTAGGAATTCTTGCCCTTTTTCGAAATCTGTTGTAGAATGCCAAAATAATTTAAAAATCGACGAAATGTCGGCTGGTTTTCTGAAAATATTGAAAGTTAGTTTCCTAAACCTAAAACAATAAAAAATGCGAAGGAACCAAATTGTTTCGCCAAAAAAGTTCTAGAAAAATATCACTTGAAACTTTATTCTGTCTTGTATTATTTTCGCGATTTTTGAAAAAATATGTATAAAATTCTTTGAAATTTATTCTATCTCAACAATCGAATTTTATGGTGTACTACATAACTAAAAATTAGAAAGTCGTTTTTTTTCTATTAATCGATACTATACATTTTTTCGAACTTCATTATTCTTCCTTATACACGTTGTTAAAACTATAAATTAAGTGATTATTTTTCACCACAACGTAAAATTTTATTTTGAAGATAACATTAATATTCCAGAATTTTATACATATTTTTGTAAAAATCTTGGAAACAACGTGATATATAATCAAATGTCAAGAAACATTTTTCCATGGCTTTAAAAAAAAAGTTTTTTACCTTTTTTTGTTTGTATTTTGTGTAATTTTGTCAAAAATAGTGAATTTTCATTTTTAGGCAAATCAGAAATCTTCTCTTCTAAGCTCAGACACAGGGAAAAATATTATGGAATATATTTTTTACATTCACAGAAAAATAAACTGGGGGTTTTGAGAAAATCCACTTTTAATATTTTCAGAAGAGCCGCTGCCATTTTTTCAATGTTGAATTTTTTATCAATTTTCCAAGAGATATCGAAAGAAAACGAATGATTCTATGATATCCAAAAAGAAAAACAACTATTTTCAACTATTTTTTTGAAAAATCATCTTAGTTTGAAAATTCGTCTCTTGCTTGAAATTCTAACTATTTGGTTGTAAATGGAACTGTTTGGTTAAAAAGAAATTTTCTTGGATTGAAAATTCAACTTTCTTCTAAGAAATTCGTCTTATCCTTGAAAATTCTTCTGTCTTCTGAAAAATTCAACTGTTTGGTGAAAAATGCAACTCTTTTTGTTAGAAAATTAATATTTTTTTGTTAAAAATTCAACTATTTTTTTGAAAAATCATCTTCGTTGTTTGAAAATTCGTCTCTTGCTTGAAATTCTAATAATTTGGTTGTTAATGGAACTGTTTGGTTAAAAAGAAACTTTCTTTGTTGAAAATTGGACTACTATTTTGTTGAAAACTAATCTTGTTTTTTTTTTAAATTAACAGTTTTGTTGAAGCTTAATCGTTTCGGGTTTGAAAGTCAACTGTTTTCTAATACATTAGATATTCACCTTGGGGATTCCTCTTTTTGTGGATAATTGACAGAATGTTTTTTAGAAAAACAACCACCTTTTCGTCAATTTTGAAATGTTGAAAGAAATTTAAAATAGGATGAGAAACTTCATTAGTTTCAAAAGGAAAAAATAGACATTTATGAGATTACAAAATATTATACTTTTAATAAAAAATGTAACAATTTTTTTATAATTCGCGTTTTGACTTTTTTAAATTTAAATACTATTAACTTTTTGAATAAAAAATTCTGCCAATGGTCATGGACCTGCCCAATTTCAAATGATTTCGGTCAATAGTAGACTTAAATAAAATTATGGATTTAATACTTTCACGATGATAGATTTTGATAAAGAGATATTTCGGAATCTAATCGTGTACAAAACTACGAATTTTTCCGATGTTTCATAGTTTTGTACACGATTGGAACCCAACATATCTCTTTAAAAAAAAAGTTGTTGGATTTTCTCTTTGGTTGTTATTAATTCAGTTCGAAATTTAAGCAAATAGAAAGAAAAGGGGGAAGTTTCTTGAAACAAGTGGAAAATGGGGCATTCTTTTTTTTTAAGGGTAGAGAGGCTTGTAGGGGAAAGAGTGTGAAGTCTTAGATTGCGAATAAACTTGTCTCTAATACTACTCGTAATTGACAATCGGAATTGCTTAAAATAAAAAGATTTCAGGTTCGCTTGAGAGAAAAATACAAGGACCCCAGTATGGAATTGGACCTCACTAGTTGCCAATTCTCTCTCCATTATAGTTTCGAATCTCTACCGCAAGCAGAGTGCATGCTTAGAAACGCCAGCGAAAGTCTTCGGACAGGCGGTTTCTTTATTGGCACCATTCCCGACGCCTATGAATTAGTGTAAGTTTATAGATTTAAAAAAAATGCTCTGACATTATCAATTGCATTTGCGGAAGGGCTAATCTGAGGTTTTGTTGCAGATCTCGATGGCAGAAGAGTGATGGAAATAAATTCGGTAATGACGTTTTCAGCGTGGAATTTCAATCCAATGATAAAGATCAGCCACCCCTTTTCGGAGCCAAGTATAACTTCAACCTCGAAGGTGTAGTTAATTGTCCGGAGTTTCTTGTGCATTTACCAACGCTCATTAAACTGGGGGAAAAGTTTGGTTTGGAGCTAGTATTATACGAAAGGTGAGGAATCGCTGAAAAGTGACTGGTGTGTCGAGTTCTTAAATGCCCAAGAATTTATGTTGAGCAAATGCTCTCGAGAATATGCTCAGTAAGGCGTATCGAAAAAAAAGTTGTTTGCGCGAAGTTCTAATTGGGAATAGTGGTCTACCATTTCGCCACCTAGTGCCCAAAACTGGAACTAGAAAGAGTAGGTACAATTTTAAAGTTGTGCATTAATTTTTGCATAGAAGTGTTTTTACGATAGTTTTGTGAAGCATAAAACAATGATTGAATACTAAAAACAAATCTTCATAAAAAAAACAAATAGCTTAAGGTAGAATTTCCATATTATACAGTGAAAACAAAAACACATTTTTGTGAAATAAGTTTAGAACAAAAATTATGTCACTATTTCATGTAAGTATCAATGGATTTAAGTTTAAATAAACTTGAATCAATGTATGTAGCGACAAATTTTATCCAGATTATGCGAAGAATACGAATAATAGACGATTTAGGGTGGCCGTTTTAATCCAAGAAAAAAATTCCCAGTCATTTTCCGGTTCGCAAATACTTGTCATGATCAATGAAATCTAAAAAATCCAAATCTAAAGCTAACAATTTTTCCATTTGAGTTAATAAAAACTGAGCTGCAAATGAAAGCACTCAAAGTGGAACTCTTGAATTTCAAACTTTCAAAATAATTTACACATAAAATTGAAGCTACCAGCACTTTGAACTGAACAATTTCAAATTAAATTGCAGTTAAACTGCGAAATGAATATTTTAACTTGTATAAATTGTAGAGTTCAAAGATTCAGTTCTAAATATATAATTCCACGTTATCATTTTCAATGCTCTAAAGTCTACATTAACGAATCAATCAATGAATTGAAAAGTTAAAAAAATTATATCACTTAAAGCAGTTTTAAGCCAGAAACATTAAAGTTTGAACAATTGCATTTTTTTATAAACTGAACACTTCTTAAATTAAAAGTTAAATTATTTATACTTTCAATGGTTAAAAAATCCTTAAAATACTTTCAAATTTTATTTGAAAATCGTGAAACATCTGCATGTTGTTTATATTTTTTTTCAATTTCTTTTTAAATTCTGTTAAATTAAACAAATGTCCTTAAAATCTTCCACATTGATTTTTGATAATTTTGTCAATCTTTCTAAATCTTTTTGAATAATGACTTAAAATTATCTTTTCAAAATAAAAATCATTAACTTTCATAGGAAATTTTTTTAAAATCTTCTGATGACATTTCAAATTCTTAAAAATATTTTACATTTTTTGTTCAAAATCTGCGAAAATCTATATTTTGGCGGTACACGCACACACTTTTTTTAAATTGTTTCGAATCATTTCAAATTTTAAATTGAATTTGAATTTTTTCAAAACTTCTAAAAAAAATTTCGACTTCCTTGCATTTTTTTTAAAGAATATTGTGTCTTCAATTGTTATTTATACATCGAAGTTCAACAATTTGACTTACAAATTAAATTTTGTTTAAATGGGAAAATTAATATGTAACGTTCAAAATTTAGTTTTTGATATTCAATTATAATTACAAATTTTAAATGAGCAGTTACATGTTTCTTAATATTAAGTCATTCTTATTTTTCTTCATTAAAAAATTTCAAATTGAATGGTTTTAAAATAGAATATTTTAGACTGAAATAATATTTAAAATTTAATAAAAGCCTTTGTTTATGAATATATTATTTTGAAGTTATTTAAAAATTGAAAATAGTTTAGAAAGTTTTAATCGGGCATTTGCATTTGTTTAACTAATAAGACTTTCCAATTGAAATAGTTTACATAATTTTAAACGTTAGAAATTGGAAATTCTAAAATTACGAACTGATTTCGAATCGTCTTGTAAAGTTAATTATTATTCACTTTTTAAATCTTAAAGAACAGTTTAGTTTTAAAAATCATTATTAATTTTTATTCACAGTTGATCAATTGAAAATGTATTTTCAAAAAGGATGGAAATCACAATTGGACAGATATTTCTGTAAAAAGTATGTTTCTTCACCTTATAAGATGTAAATTCCATCTGCACTTCATTGTTTTCGATAAAGACTTATTTTTATTATCCAACAAATGTCTTAAACTCTACAACGAAAATCGTTAAAAGACTTTTATACAAAAATTAATGTACATCTTTAAAATCGTACCTATTCTTTGTAGTTCGGATTTTTTTAACAGGTGGTGTATCGCAGTTTAACCATTCCCAAATGGGAATGAAAACTTTCTTTTGGGAGTCAAAAACACTCCACAAAAGTTTCATAAAGAAAATCCTTCTCTTTCCGTATCGCAGATATAGCTAAAAATCTCAAAAAACGAAGCACTTCTTCACATTTGAAGAGCACAATATATAAATTTTTTTTTGAGATTTAAATTATCAATAAAAATAGCTCAAATCAAGCCGATTTATACCTGTATAGCGATAATTCCGTTCAAATATTTTTTAGCCTCCCTAATTGGCTTTGAAGTTTCAGAAAATCGAATAAAGTCGACTTTTCCACTATTTTCTTAGAGTCACGATAAATTTGTCGACTATTTGATCATTTAATGTATGATATACATTAATGGTAATGTATTTAGCATATGTTGCAATAATAATATCTAAGGAATGTTAACATAAAAATATTTTTAATTGACTTTGCATTACAAGAAAATATTTTAAAGTGATATATTGCCCTTTATTTGACAATAAAATTAATTTTCGGTATACAAATTATCAGAAATAAATAGTTCGAAGCAAGTGGATGTGTACCTTTATAGGAAAAAATGATTTTAATTTATTTATTTCAATTAAATAATTTAATTTTTATTTTATTTTTGCGGTACGCTCTAATGCTCAGCATTAAGCTAGAACCGAGGATTTATAGAGAATTTAAAGCATTAATTTTGTTTACACCAACACTATACTTTATATATTTTTACAAAAACATTCTAGATTGAAGTAAACATGTATTATCCTTTTTTAAATTACAGAAAGTCAGGCAATTTCAGGTAAAACCTGATTGAGTTAGGGAATTTTTGAAAAACTAAAGTTGAAGTTAATTTTATTATTGTGGTTAATAATAGCAATTATTTGATTGAAAATTAATCTTTTTTAGTTGAGGATTCAAACTATTTTGTTAAAAATTCCTCTTTTTTAGTTGAATTCAAATATTTTTGGTATAAAGTTAAAATCCTTTTAGGTTGAAATATCAAAGATTACGTTTTTCATTAAAAATTCAACTACTACCTTGGAAGTGGAACTACTTTTTTTTAATTCATTTATTTGGTTGATGATTTATTATTTTAGTTGACAAACCTTTTTTTCTTCAAAATTTAACTTTTTTTATAGAAATTTAATCTTCTTGGTCGAAAATTACACTATTTCGTTGAAAATTTACTTTGATTTTATTGAAAATTAAGTTTTTTACTCAAATTTTAATTAGTCTGTTTTTAGTTGAATTTTTTTTGTAACAGTACTCTCATTAGTTTAAACTTCATCTTTTTGTTTGAAAGTTCATTTCTTTTTCAGTTAAAAGTTTATTTTACTTACTGAAAATTCAAGTACTTTATTTTTAGTGGAAAATTTATTTTCTTATTTGAAAATTCATATATTTTGTTAAAAATGAAATTTTGTCAGATCATTTTAGTGTAAAATTCACATTAGGCATTCCATTTTTCGGAGAAAATTTACCTTTTTCGATAAAAAATTTCTATTTTATAGAAAATTGAACTATTTTATTTTTTGTTAAGAATTCATTTCTTTGATTGAAAACGTAATATTTAGATAAAAAATTCATTTTTTTATCGAAACTTCAGAATTTGGGTTGAAAACTCTACTATTTGGTAAAAAATCCATATTTTTGTTTGAAAATTCACCACTGTGATTAAAAATTAAATTCTTCGGCTGAAAATTCGTTTCTTGTTAGATGAAAATTAATTTTTTAACTGAAGCTGTAACTTTTCCATTTTTGGTTGAAAATGTATGTTTTTAGTTGAAAATTAATTCATTTTGCTGAAAACTCGTTTTTGTTGTTGTTGAAAATATACTTTTCTAACTGCAAATTAAAATTGGGTTATTTTGTTTAGAATTAATTTTGTTTTGATAATTGATTGTTTTAATTGAAAATTTATTTGTTCGAACATTTTAATTATTCTAATTTTGATTAAAAATGTTTCTTTTGATGAAAATCCATGTTCTTTGTTGAAAATAAGTCTTTTTTGGTAGAAAATTAATCTTTTGGGTTGAAAATTCAACTATTTTGTTACAAATTCATATTTTTTGTTGAAGATTCATCATTTTAGTTCAAAATTGAACTTTTTGATTCGAAAACACAACTAAAAAGTTTTTTAAATATATTTAGAAACAATAACTTTTTTGCATTTATATTATTAATCTTCTAGGTGTATGGTTGGTTTTATACCTAGAAGAATGTAGAAATTGGGATATTTCAGTAACTCTGAATAAGGCATTGTTTAATGCGAATAATATGTTTTCTATAACTTAGACATATTTTACCATTTAAATTAAGCGCCCTTTCTAATTTGAAGCGATACATTTTCCTGCGAAATTTAAATGTTGTAATTATTATAAACAAAGATGAAAAACACGATTTATTTAATCCTAATTCAAAATGCTCACAAAGTTCTCAAAGCACATAAAGATCGAGCATATTCTCATGCTCGTGAGAATTTCTCCGAGCACTTAAACTCTTTAGAACACCACTGGTGTGATTAAAGTTTCTGCAATTATTATTTTCTTTTACTCGCAGATTCGGTGAATTTTTCGAAAGAATGAAGAATGAGGGTAAATCGTTGCTTGGAAAGATGCAGGCTTTGGAAACTTACCCACCTTATCACGAAGCACCTCTGCTGGGTAAGCACCCTGATGATTATCAATATGCTGCGGAGTATATGGTAGGCTCTACAGGCCACCGAAAAATCGGAACACTGTCCCAGTCTGAATGGGAAGCCACATGTATGTATTTAATTTATGAATTTAAAGCTGAGGAACCGTACTTAAATTACATAACAGCTCAAGGGTTGGGG
>NC_046658.1:112691542-112741443 GCF_010883055.1 Belonocnema kinseyi | reverse complement strand
CATTTTGTTATGATTTGTTACCGAAGGAGAGAGGAGATTCTTCACTCATGTACATAAATTTTGCAAATTCGCAAAAACTTTCTCCTGAAGATTATCTTTTTAGTTATAAATTTTATTATTTGGTTGGAAATTTAACAATTTTCTTAAAAAGGCATCCTTTTTGGTTGCAAATTCAACTGTATATTTTTTTTTTATTCATCTCTTTGGGTTAAAAATTCATTTCTTTTCGCTGAACATTATCGTCTTGTTTAAAATTAATATTTTATTGCTGACAAGTGAATTGAAATTTTTTTTGGGTTAAAACTATTTTTATGAAAATATATATTTTTTTTATATATTTAAAACTTAATCTTTCTTAGCAGAAACATTGCACCTTTCTTAGATAAAAATGCAACTGTTTTGTTCTAAATTTACTATTTCCGAAAAAATGTACTTTTTGTGTAAAATTCGTATTTTTTTGTTGAAATGTATTTGGATGAAAATTCAACCCTTTTTTTGTTGTTGAAAATGTTTCTTTTTTTATTTAAAAATTCACCTGTTTTAGTATAATTTTTATTTTTCTTGGATAAAAATGCAACTGATTAATTAAAAAATTAAAAATATTTTCAAAAAGAGATTTTTTTAAAATATTCGACTATTTAGCAGAAAATTAATTTATTCAGGGTGGCTGCTGGACCGGGAAACCGGGAAATGCCCTGGAACTTTCTGAGACCGGGAAACCCCGGGAAATGACAGTGAATTTATTTCTTAACCGGGAATTTAACAAATTTTCAGAAGAAAAATCTGTCCAAGTTCGATTTCAATAGTTTTTTAAATTATTAGTTGCATTGATATCTTTCTAAATTATGATATCATTCAGTATATAATGCATAATTCGAAAACCTTTCACCCGAAAAATTCTCTATTTTAGATTTTTATTTTTAAGCTTATATTTTTAACTAAAAGAATTTTAACGTGCAGTCTTGAAGACTTAAACAATTAAAAATTAATAAGTTTAAAGTTGCAAATTTTTAAATAAAAAACAGTTTTATTTTATCAACTGTAAATATAAATAAATATTTTTTTAATGGATTTGTATTTTAAGTATTAAAAACTGTAAAATAATTGATTTGAAAAAACTATTCTAAATCTGTTGAAAGTTAAAAAAAATCCAGATTCGTAATTAATTCGTAATTCAAGGCTTTTATTAAATTAAAAATATTGTTTCAGTTAATTATTCCATTTTCAACCCATTTAATTAAAAAAAATTTAATTAGAAAAGTGATAATTACTTAATATTTCGCAATATTTGAATTGTTAACATTTCGAAAAGCTTTGAACATTTTAACGTTACAATTTTTATTGGTCTACTTAATAAAATGTTTGATTTGTGAGCGAAATTGTTGAACTTTGATGTATAAATAATAATTGAACACGTATTATATTTAGAAAAATTTGAGTAATTTTAAGAGATATTTAGAACTTTTGAAAAGATTCAAAATTAATTAAAAACTTAAAATGATATCAAGTAATTTAAACGAAGTTTGTGAAAAAATTTCAGAACTTCTAAACATATTTTACAGTGAATAAAATTTTCCCCGGGTCGTTTTTAATAATATTGGAATTCTCTTTAAATCTTTTTTAATATGCTGTTAAAATAATTTTTCAAAATGAAGAATCATTGTCAATTTTCATAGGAATTAAAAAAAAAATCTTTTTATTTGTTTGGAGCCTTTCACCATTCTTAAAAAGCCTCTACATTTTTTGTAATAAACTGCAAAAATCTACTTTTTGTTTGAATTTAAGCTGTGAGTAAACACACTTCATTAAGATGATTTGAAATCATTTCAAGTTCTAAATTAATTTTTAATCTTTTTTAAACTTCTAAATATCTCTTAAAATTATTATAATTGTTTCTAAAAATAATAAGTGTTTAACTGTTATTTAGAAATCCAAATTTTAATGACATTATTTTTTTAATTCGAAAGATTTTCTAAAATTTGTAGGACAAATTCAATTAATTTTTTAAGTTATTGAGAAGTTTTGAAAAAATTTCATAAATAAAGCTAAATTTGTACAAATTTAAAATTACTTCTAGATTTCTCAAGGTTTTGAAAAACAAATTAAAAGTTTTTCAAGCATGATTAAACTATTTAAAATGAAAATAATTTTAATTTTAATTTAAGAACTTTTAAGTTGAAAAAATATAAATTTTAAAATATGGATTGGCTTTATTAATAATTGAGTAATATAATTTTGATAATTTTTAAAGTTCATTGATTTATTCTTTAATTTAGAGTATTGAAAATGTTAATCTGGATTTATGTTTTTGGAACTTAATCTAAATCTTTGAACTCTATAATTTATGAATGTTAAAAATTCTGAATTTGCAGTTAAAATTCATTAAACTTGAAATTATTCAGTTGAAAAGTGTTAGTACCTTCCAGTTTTTATGTGTAAATTATTGAACAATTCAATCGAAAATTTTTGAAATTAAAAACTTTTAAGCTTCAATTTTAACAGTTAAAAATTCAAGAGTTCCACTTTGAATGCTTTAGTTTGTTGTCTATTTTGTATTACTTGTACTTTTTACTGTTTAGTTTTCGATTTTTAAAATTGTATTGACCGGGAAAAATATTTGTGAACCGGGGAAATACCGGGAAATGACCGGGAGTTCTAAATTCTTATTTTGGTGTTGGAAAGTGAACTGGAATCTTCTTTGAATGAAAATTTAACTAGTTTTTTAGGGTTTTTTTCCATTCATTTGTTTTAAAAGAAATTTCATCTTTCTTAAATAAAAATGCAACTGTTCGTCTTAAAATTCAAATATTTAAATATATTTTGTCTTTTTGATTTTTCAATTCACTTGTTTTAGAAGAAATTACATATTTCTAGAAGAAATATCCAACTGTTTGTTTGAAAATAGAATCGTTTTTTGAAAAGTCATAATTTTTGCTTGGTTTAAAACTTTGCTGTTTTGTTGATAATTTAACTATTTCGTAGTAATTCTAATTTTGGTTTAAAATTTATATCTTGATGTTGAAAAATTGACTGAAATCTTTTCTGGATGTAAGTTCAACTTTAAAAAAAATTATCGTTTTTTTAAATCCTCTGTTTTAGTACAAATTTAATCTTTTTTGGATAAAAAAGCAACTATCTGGTAAATAATTAAACTAGTTTGTCAAAAATTCAAACTTTTTGGTTGGCAAAATTCGTCTTTTTGGTATGAAATTTTAATTTTTTTTCGTAGAGTCTTATTTTTTGTTAGAAAATTCATATTTTTATCTCGCAATGTCAACTAGTATCTTTTTTATATGACAATTCAACTATTTTTTCTTTTTTTTTAATAAACATTCATCTGTTTTAAGGGGAATTTCATATTTAAAAAAAATGCAACTATTTAGCAGAGAATTCATCAATTTTGTTAAAAAGTCATCCTCTTTGGTTAAAAATTGGTCTTTTTTTATTGAAACTTCAATGTCTTCTCTAGAAAGTTATTTCTTGTTTAAAAATCTTGTTTAAAAATTGTTAAACTTTTATTTCTTTTATGAGTGAAATATCTTTATTTGTTGAAACGTCGTTTTTTGGTTTTAAAATTCTTTCTTTTTTGTATAAATTTCCTCTTTTATAATTCAAATATAAACTATGAGATTTTTTGTTGAGAATTTATCTTCTTAGGCTGAAAATTCCAGCATTTATTAAAAATCGATCTTTTATTGTAGAAAATACATTTATTTGTGTTTAAAATAAATGAATAAATTTGAAATTTGTATCTGAAATACTTTTTTATTCTATTTATAAAGGATTCTATGTTAAAAATATTACAAGAATAAAGTGCTGTTATTTTAATGTTAATGATCAGGGAAATTGCAAAATTTGTCAAAGAAAAATAAAGGAATTTTGAAAATGAAGTTCTCAGGGTAGAAATATCCGTTAAGTAATTTAAGTACGGCCGCTGATATGTTGAATATACTTGTTGAATACAAAAAATAATTCCGAATATAATTTTGTTGCAGCTCTGTACGCTGTTTTTGCGTTTAAAAAGAAGAGAACATCATGGTCCGCTGATGCGAAACCAGAATACACGTGAAATTGTAAACATTTTATTTTTAAAAAAAATCAATTGTTGTTGACGAAATTATGCCATGGTGAAAAAAGATTGTGTGCTCCTTTACCGCGTAACGTATCTATACACTATTTTATTATTTTAAGGCATCGTACATAAATGAATTGTAGCATAATAAGCTGATTTTTTGACAATGAATTTTTTTAATGAATTTAATTTAAAAATTTATCTTTTTATCTTCTCTTGAATCCAGCTTTTAGTTCAGCTTTAGTTTTTAAACTTTAATACCCAAGAAATTTGATCTGTTATTGCAGATTATGATGTTTCAAAATAGATTTTTTAGATCACAGTTTTGCGTGACCTCGACGTTCAAAGATTAAATTATCGGGCTGACAGTTCTGCAAAGTTCTTTCTTCTCAATTTTTGAGGATTTTATTGTAGCACTTAATTTAAAGCAAAATTACGTGAGCTATTGGCGATTTGAAGCAAAGTTTTATAAAAATCGTAAGAAACGTTCGAATTTAAGAATCCTTGAAAAAAGGGGGTGTCTGCATTAGGATGGTGTCAAAATGTTTTTTTTTTATTTGTTTTTCGGTATGATGGAACAATATAAAATAAAGAAATACTTGTAACATAATTATTTCCCCTCTTTTAATAAATTATTATTACGTAAGAAAACATATGGTATATTAGAGTGATTCAATTTATAAGGTAAAATAATTACTTTCTAATCTGTTGTTGCTTTATTTTCTTGAAAACCCTTGTATTAAATTTTTATGCATCAAGAATTAGCGCTTTTAATATTCTCATCACTGTAGATCATTTGATTACATTTTTGAAACTAATTTTTAATTAACATAATAATTTAATCTTGTTTCTCATTTTGCTATAAGAGTTTGACATATGGTGTGTTAATTAAAAATATAATAAATTTAAAAAATTTACTTATTATAGAAAAGTGTGAATCAAGTAAGAAATTATTATTATTTTCTTTCAAAATGAGTTTCCAAAGTTTCATTCAATTTTTTCAATGATGGTACTATAAATCGGGATAATTTTATATGTTCACAAATTTATTGCCTGCATTTTCAAGGCAATATGAACAAAAACAAAAAAAAAAAACTAAAAAAAAAAAACTTCAAAAGGTGATCTCTAAATCAGATCTGATTTTGAATTTTTGTTTGAAAAATGTGTTGACTGAAAAAATTGTACTTAGGCTATTGTGCGTGCTTAGATTAGAAAATAATTTTTTTTTAATCGCCCTAATGCCATTCCTACTTCTGTGTAAAGCTTATTTTGAATTTCAAATTCGGAAGATTTAATTCAATTTTTTTCTCATAATATCAAATATATATTATAATATTTATAAGTTAAAAAAAACATTTGTCGAACTTTTAGCATTGATGTATTAAAATAAAAATATTTTCGAAACTAAATGCGCCCACTATCCTAAGTTGTATATTTTTAGTTAACAAATTTTGTAACAACAAACAAATCAAAATCCGACTTTTCGTATATAAGAATAAGCCCCTTTATGTTGTCGTCACTGTGTAATTCAATGGATTTTATAACAAAAAAACTCATTTTTATGGAAAATAATTCTATATTTCGTGTTTCACATTTTTTTTATAATAATGTGCCATTTGGTGTATAAATTACCAAATGCTATAAATTAAATATTTTGACTGTATTTATGAACAATTGGGAATTATTATTTTTATTTTTATTATTAAAAATTGATTCTGTATCTATAGATCTCATTATGAAATTTAAATTTAACTACTATTTTAAAAACTGTTTCATACAGAAAAGTTAAATATTACGTCATTTTTTAAAAATATAATAACAAAGTTTTTGCACTTTGTTATTTAACAAAGCTATTAGAAAAAATAGAGATTAAAAATGAATTAGAAAATAAGATTGAATACAAAAATATAAAAACCATTTTTAGAGATTCTAAAGTTTCAGAATTAATATTTTATTATTTTCTGTCACTTTAAATTTCGAAATAGAAATAAAAAGAAGTCAATAACACATGCAATTTTATGAATAATTTTCATTCGGCAAAAATTTTTGAAGACAAAAAATAAATTGGAAAATAAGATTAAACTGCAAATTTTTAAATCATTGTCACATATTTTTAATTTGGAAACAGTTTTGAAGAAAAAAAAGGTAAAAATAAATTGAAACGTAAAATTAAGAAGAGAAATATAAAAACCATCTTCACATATGCTAAAGTAACAAAATAATTTTTTTATTTCTCTTTGAATTTTGAAAGTATAATTTCAAGGATATACAATTTACCCATACGCAATGTATTTTAAAATAGTGATTAAATCATGAAATTATAAAAAAGTTTTTAATTTGGCAACAGTTTTGAAGAAAAAAAAGGTAAAAACAAAATAAGAAAAAAAATGTAAAAACCATCTTCACATATTTTAAAATTTCAAAATTAAATTTTAATTTTTTTTTAAATTTTATTTTAATTTTGAAACTATAATTTCAAAGGGGTAGAATTTACTGCCATTTTTGTAATACAAAATTCGTCTTATTCCTTACAGAAAGAAAAAGATGTATTTAAAACATGAAATTATAAAAATATTGTTTATTTGGCAACAATTTCGCAGAAGACGTTAAATTGGAAAATAAGATGAAAAAGGAAAATATAAAAACCAACTTCACATATTGTAATGTTTCAAGATTAATATTTTATTATTTTCCGTCAGTTTGAGTTTTGAAACAAAATTTTTAAGGAAGTAAGAATAATTCTGAAGAAAATAATATATTCGAAAATACGGCTAAACCTGGTTGAACAGAAAAATATATAAACTATCTTCACAGTTTAAAAATAAATAATTTTTTTTTTCGCTTTGAATTTTGAAACGAAAATTTTAAGGAAATACAATTTAATCACAAGTAATGTAGTTCAATGTACTCAATAAAACATGAAATGTAACAAATATCTTTCAGTTTGAAAATGTTTTGTAAAATCAAAGTAAGGGTAAAAATAAATTCAAAAGTAAAATTGAAAAGAATAAGTTAAAAGCCGTCTTTGCATATTCTAAAGTTTCAAAATTAATATTTTATTATTTTCTGTTACTTTGAATTTTTTAACTAAAATTTCAAGGTAGTACAATTTACCCATCATATTTTTTGTAACACAACATTCAGTTTATGACTGCAGTAATAAAAAGCATTGATTAAAATATGCAATTATAAAAATATTTTTCGTTTGAAAACAATTTTTAAGAAAAAAATTATTCGGAGAATAAAAATTAAACAAAAAATATAAAAACTGTTTTTGCATATTCTAAAGTTTAAAAATGAATATTTTATTATTTTCAGTTACTTTGAATTTTTAAACTCACTACATTGATAAAAAGAAATAATTAAAACCTGCAATTTTAAAAATATTTTTCGTTTTACAACAATTTTGAAGAGAAACATTAATTGGGAAATAAAATTAAACAAAAATTTATATAAACTATTTTCAAATATTCTAAAGTTTTAAAATGAATAATTCATTATTTTCTGTTGCTTTGATTTTTTAGACTAAAATTGCAAGGAAGTGTAATTTACGCATATTTATACATAAACAATTTTCACATATTCTAAAGTTTAAACATTTATATTTTATTACTTTCTTTTACTTTTAATTTTAAAGTAGAATTTCAAGGTGGTAAAATTCACCACCTTTTTATAACACAAAATTCGACTTATGGCACTTGCAGAAATAAAAATAATGAATCATTCAGTTTTAAAATTGTAAAAATAATTAAAATTTGGCAACAATCTTAAGTAAAAATAAATAAATTTGAAGATATGATAAAATAGAAAAACCATTTTCACATATTATAAAGTTTCAAAATCAATTTTTTTTCTTACTATTTGGAAACTAATTTTAAGGAAGTGCAAGTTTTGTGACAAAAAATTCGACTTATCTCCTACAGAAATAAAAAAGAAACAATTAAAAATTTGATTATAAAAATATTTTTTATTTTTCAAAAATGTTTAAAACAACACTCAGAGAATATTTTGCTTTTTCTAGAAAAAAAAACCTGAAAATTCTATACTTTGCCAAAAATCATGTAGGACAAAAGTCGCGTGTATTAAATAATCAATAAATTCGGGGAAGTCTGAAAAATCCCGAAAAATAAATATTCCGAATAATGCAATTCCCGAACAGTTCACAAAATTACCGAATAATAAAATTCCTGAAAATAATCGCCGAATTATAAAATACTTGAACTAGAGAATTCCCGAATTTAAGTAATTAAACCAATTCTATTTATTGATTAAAAATACAGTAATCAAATATTTGCATTAAAAAATTATTTTTAATGGTTAAAGTTTCTAAAATTATTGTTTAAATGTGAAATAACTGTAATGGAAAAACAGTTTTATTCAGAAATATATTTTTGCAATTATTGTTCCTCTATATTTAAACAATAATTTCGGAAACTTTAAACATTGAAAAAATATTTTTGTATAAAAATTTTTCATTATATTTTTAATAAACTAATAATATTTATAAAAGAAATTGCAATTGCCTAAATTCGGGAATATTCTAGTTTGTATATTTCATAATTCCGCAATTTTCTGTCACGTATTTTATTTTTCGGGATTTTTCAATTGCCCTTAAATTTGGCTATAATTTCATTAATCCCTGTATAATATGGGATCATTCGCGAAATATGTGATACGGGGGGGGGGGGGGGGGGCGTTGAAATTTCCTGAAAAATATGTATCATGTATTTTGTGAATGACCCCTATTATACAATATGTATTTAAGGAATAAATTTAATAAATAATTATTCCTTAAATACTTTTGTAGGTTTAAAAGAATATTTATGTAAACAACTGTATAAATATTTATAATTGTGTAGAAATGTAAATGGTTTTCCGTCAAACTATTTGTGAATAAATAAACCAAGCTATAAAATAACGCAGCTCTGAAAAAAGAAATAGTATAAGAATGAAGGCTTTCTTTTCAACCAATATTTATTATAAGTATACACATAGACAGTATATAGGCTGCTCCAAAATGGTTATTGTGATCAGAGGGAAGCGATCTGATGCTGGTCTCATTTTTTGCTATTTGAATGGGGAGCTTGGAGTAAGTGAGTGTCAGTGACCTTCAGTGTGAATAATTCATGAAATCGAGCAAATAAAACGATAGACGCAAAAATGAGCTAATGAAGCCTGATGAACTTGATTGTGCAGTCCTACAAAAATGTTGAGAGAAGTTCCCTTATGGTGGAATTCGAGAATTCAAGCCGTTGACAAACGTTTTGCACATTTTTTGATTACCCTGTGAATGCATGTGCATTAAAATTTGATTGTGTACCAAATTTCTATTGGCTGAAAGTTGCGCCTGCGCTTTCCAACGGTTTTGGCACTTAGACGACGCAAGACGGTTTCGAACTCAACGTCGTACGTTTTCAGTCAGTCAGTCTGGTTAGTCTTCATCCTCAGTGTTGCATTCTGTGCCAGAGTCTATCACCGTTCCAACCATACATGAGAAATGGAGTTATCTCAGCCGACTCCCGAAACGGTAAGTGTTTCTAGTTCGAGTTTGTATCTTGTTTTAGCAAGCCGCGTTCGCGTAGGTGCTCCAATTTTCCCTAAAATGTGCGATTTCGTGGCTTTGCTCTTGGTGCTCGAGACAAGCAGGGACGCGAAAATTTTCTAAGTCCCAAAATGGCGTCTGCGGCTAAGTCCCCACGTTCACTCAGCGATGCCAGCCACGAGCCAATGGCCTAGAATAATCGTCTCAGAATGCCGCTAAATGCTGCCTTTCTTCTTTGTTTTAGGAAAAAACATCCAAGGAGAATAGCAGTGCTGTAGGAAATCATGGAGGTAAGACGATTTTTGCAATATTTCAGTGAGTGGAGTAGCAAGCACGTTACGCGTGCAGATGCGATAAGGCATAAAAAATCAGAAATTGATGCAGTCTCAGGATTCTTACACGTGTTCTGCCGAATCTTATTCGCTCTAAAGTTTCTAGAACTTGCCGCTTTGTCTTACTAGCGTTCGACGTGGCGAGGAAAAATCTTGAGAAAAATGTTTCTTTTATTATGTAGGAGTATCTTTTACCGATCTTACATAGTTCAGAGTATAACCGAACAGAAATTCTTTTCCGGCTGAAATCAATTCTAAGGAGCCGCCTTACTCCTTGCCGGGAGCATTCCAGTTTTTTCTTATTTTTTTAAAACTAATTCATTACGAATTCATTACGAATTAGTTTTCAGCAGATCAATATTTGGAGGAAAATTCAATTTTAGGGACGCTTTTGTATTTATTTGTTTGGAAGCATTTCTCAGCTTGTGATAAAAGCTCGCGAAATAAGTCAAGAGATTTCATTGTGGGAGAGATTCGTCCAGCATCAAAGGGAAAATGTCCATCATTCTTTAAGGGAACTTGGAAAATATAAGTGCATTTTTTGGAGTGATTCTATTTAAACCGGTAAAATTTGTCCTGTGCTTTTGAGTCCCTGAATTTTCAAAACTCTTGTAGTACCCCAGCCTCAATTTTGAAAATCACATATATACGTTATTAATTACTTTCTTATCCTGTGAGTTTGCTCTTTATATTTTTTATTTTCGATCATTGTATCGGTCTTAGGATATGTTTTTAAGATTGATTCAAAAGGTTGATTCAAGTTCGTAATTATTAAATCTCTTGCAGGATAAGTTACACGAAATTAAATAATTTAATGATGCAAGAGGAGCACAAAATTGCTTAAAAAGTAAACTTTCCGCGTTATCTCGACTACAGGCAGACAAACTAATAACTTAGTATTCTAGAAAGAAAAGTTTTCTTTGCTTTTCAGAATTTAAATTATATTATCAGTTATTTCTTGTGAAAAAATTTAAAATGTATAAAAAGAATGATTTTGAAAATATTTTTCGTATAGGAATTTGTTTACTGTCGCTTCTTGTCAGTTGTGTATAAATTGTTGGATTTCAAAACTTCATTGTTTATTATTTTAGGGGAGGAATATTTCCTAAAACACTTTTCTATTTAAAAAACTAAGTAAATAATGATAAAATGTCATAAATCACAATAGAAACATTAAAATTTAAAACAGAGTTGTAGAGAATGTTTTACAGATAAATCAGAAATCAGGCATTTTCCCCTGCCTGGGAAACCTGGAATTATCGGGAAATTCTTATATTCATGGAAATACCCGGAACTGTCAGAGAATAATTGCAATATAAAAGTGAATAACAATGATTCTTCATTTTTTAAAGTAACCTTATATTTCTGGCTTTTACTATTTTGTTGAAAATGCGTTTTTTTGTTTGAAATTAAGTTTTTTAAACTGACAATTCCAGTGTCTAGTTGAAAATAGTTCTTTTTGGTATAAAATTAATCTTGGTTGATAATTCAACAGTTTCTTTGTCATTTTTTCTCTGTTGACTGAAAAATCTATCTTAAGTCAAAAATTAAACACGTATTAAACAGTCTTCTCCTTTGCTTGAAATATCAATTGCGGCATTTTTCTTTCACTCTTTTGTTAAAAATTAATTTTGTTTTATTAAACATTCATAATTTTTATTGAAAATTTGTTTATTCTTTGGCTGAAAATTGATATTTTGTACTAAAGATTTAACTATTCTAGTTAAAATGTCTGTGTTTGTTTTTTATAATTCAATTATGCTAGGTATATTTCTAAATTTAGTTGAATATTTGACTATTTCAGTTCGCTTCATCATTTTAGTTGAAAATCCACCACTTTATTTGAAAATCTAACTATATTTTCCTCAATTACATTTCTTAACGGAAAAAGTTTAGTTTAAAATTCAACCGTTTGTTTAAAAATTTGCTTCTTATTAGCTTCAAATTCCACTATTTCGTTGAAAATTGAAGAATTTGTAGAAAAATCGTCTCTTTTATAGAAAATTTACCTGTTTGCTTGGAAATTGAACCCTTGTTATATATTCGTCATTTAAATACGACAATTCATAAGTGGGTAAACTAAAAATTGAACTATTCCATTTTTGATGTTACAAAATGAGCTTTTTCAGTTTGAAATTCTACTCTTTGTTTGAAAATTGATTTTTGTTTATTTGAAAATTCAACTTTTAGTTTGAGAATCCATTTATTTTGTAGAAAAGTCTTTTTTCTAAAAGTTTCAACTTTTTTTTGCAGAACTACCTTAAAGCTACGAATTATATTGCGATTTACTTAGCAGGACTGATTCATGCCTTATAAATGTTTCAAAACGTCTTTTATTTAAATTAAGATATTATAAATTTTGTTTAGAACTGGCAATTTGCGAAAACATTTCAGTTACATTTCTCATAACTGAATTAACTGAGGATCCATGTAGTCATTTTCAATGAGTTATCCATGAATTAATTTAAAATTTACCCTTCAATAATTATACGTTTTACCTGCAGCATACTCTTGAAACCGTAAAGAAGATATTATAATAAGTGTATAATTTACCTATTATCAATTTTATTTAAACCTAAAAAGCTATGTCAATATTTTCTTTAAAAATAACAAATCGAAAGTGAAATAAACTTTTCTCATTCACCAAAATGACAACATCCTTACGAATATGCTGTATCATAATACTTTGTGAAAGTAATCGGAAAGTTGTTTACAAAATTACTTTCAATTGTGACTTTTTTTAAATAGTAGAATGTAAACCTTACACTTTTTATACTTTGAAACTGAGCTTTTCTGTAATTTAAAATGATAAAAAACGGTTTCATAATTCAACTGAATGATAAATATGTTTTTTCTTCAGACGCCCACTTAAATGGGATGTCCAATGGTTTTGATCGCAAGAAGGAGCACAAGTCCGAGCACAAGGATAAGGATAAAGAGCGATCCCACAAGTCAGAACATAGGGATAAGGAAAGGAGCAAGGACAAGGAGAGAAGTCACAAAAGTGAACATAGAGATAAAGACCGACACAGAGACAAAGATAAGCATAGCTCTAGCTCTTCTAAGGACAAGGATAAACATGGAAGCAGTAGCAGCAGTAAGGATAAAGACAGGGACAAGGAGAAGAAGAGCAGCTCTTCCTCGAGTAAAGACAAGGAGCATAAGAGCAGTAGCAGTTCCTCTAGCAAAGACAAGGATAAGGAGAGATCCAAAGATAAGGAAAGAGATCATCACAAGTCTAGCTCCAGCTCAAAGGATAAGGAGAAGCATCATAGCAGCAGCTCCAGGGACAAGGAAAAGGATGGATCTAGTAAAGACAAGGATGCCTCTAGCAAAGACAAGGAAAAGAGCTCTAGCTCTAGCAGAGATAAGGACAAGGAGAGACATAAAAGTTCGTCCTCCTCTTCCAAGGATAAGGAGAGGAGCAAGGACAAGGATAAGGACAAGAAACATTCTAGTTCTCATTCCTCCTCTGATAAAGACAGACATCGATCCGACAAGGATAAGCATCGTCACGACAAAGACAAGGATCGTCATCGTCATGACAAAGAGAAATGTAAGATCTTAATTTCTTTCTTGATTCATAATATTCTTAACATTCATTCCTCTCTTTTACTTTTTTCCTCCTTCACAAAGTCCCGCCACCTTCCCCTATTTGTTGAATTTTTCCAAAGCGTTACAGTATCCGAATTCATTTTTATATTTGACAAAAGAGGAAACTTGATCCACTCAAAAAGTTACAAAAAAAAAACCGTTTTTAAGCACTTTTCGATAAAATGCGATAAAGAAAAATGCTTAGAAACTGTGTTTTTTTATATGTTTGCAGTTTTTTAAATTTTCTGGTAAGTTTTGAAAGTAGAGGAAAAGATATATCAGAACCAGGAAGTAAAAGTCAAATATCAATATTGGTTTAGATACTGCAACACTTGAAAAAAAGCTTCGTCTAATCCGTGAAATATAGGTCGTCTATAACAGCTTGAAAAATAACAAATTTTATCCGGAAATGAGCATGTGACTTTAGTATACACAGCCTACCCGATTTGAAATTAAATATTTTTCAGATTTTATTCATTTAAAAAAAATTGAATTGACTAAAAAAAATAGTAAAACAGACTATTTAGCGATTTTAACTTGGTTATATATTTTTTTTGTAGCTAAGCACCGAGAAGACAAGGACAAGAAAGAAAAAGTGAAAGAGGAGCCTAAAATTAAGGATGAGATAGAAATTGAGACTGAAATTTCCATCAAAGAGGAACCTATTGTGAATAACTATAATGACGTTAAAAAGGTAGCGTTTTCAAGCTCTGTAGCAGCAAATGTGACTTGACTTATTGTTCGTCGAATTTTTTATTTGACATTCTGAAATTATTTCAGGAGCTTATTTCTCAGCAAGAAGAGAACAGCCAGCAGGATATGGATGATGATGACAGCGGCGAGGAACGACCTCTTTACATTAAAGAGGAAGACGACGACGAGAAGGATGAGAAGTTTAGAGTAAATGACGAGGCTAGTTTAGACTCTACGTGCAACGACACCAGACTTTCCGAACTTCATAATACTACAATCAAAACTGAAGAATCTGATGAAGACATGCCATTGGTAAGAAGCACTGTTCTAATTTTTGAATTTAGAAATTTCAGGCCTAAAAAGGAAAAATTGGTTTGAATTGAAGTTTTTATCTTTTAGTGTTAATATTTTACAGAGCTGCCACCCAGTCACTTTTAGCCTTTTTTTCAAATCACTTTTTTCAAAAAAAAAGTAGCTAGAGTCACTTTTTTGAAAGGAAAACACCCTTTCTAGTTGAATTTGTTCATAATTTAAGAATTTACAGATTTTAACGTTGAAAATTAAACTTTTTCAACTGGTAAATCTTAGTAGTTAAACATATGTAAATGTCCGATTGAAACTTATAAACTATTTTCAATTTTTAAACAACTGCAAAATAATATATTCAACATTGAAGGCTTTCATTACATTTAAAATATTATTTTGTTTTAAAATTAAACAGTTTAAAAAAATTAAGAAAAATAACAATTGTCTTATATTTAGAAATATTTTATTGTTCGTGTCAAATCAGCAATTACCATTCAAATATTAATTACTAAACAAAAAACTAAACTTTGAACGTTACAATTTTAATTTTTCTTTCTGAAAAAATTTAATTTTCAAGTTAAATTGTTCTGGAATATTTTAACGAAATATTCTTTCATTTTCAGGTTAAAAAAAAATAGGAAAAATTCGAATCATTTTCAAAGATTTTTAGAAGTTCCGATGAAAGTTCAAAAATATTTTAAAATTTAAATAAATGTAAAACCATTTCAGATTTCACACCCTTTTAAAGAATTCCTCCTATTTTCAAGAAACATTCTCTTTTTCCTTAACTATTTTTGGTTGAAAATTCCTTCTTTCTTTGAGAAGTCTACATTTTGGGTCGAAAATTATTGTTTGTTTGCTGAAGTTCATCTTTCGTGGTTGAAAAGTAACTTTTTTGTTAAAAATTTATCTTTTCAGGATTAAAAGTCCAGTTTTTTGTTAAAAATTAATATTCTTATTGAAAATATAACTATATGGTTGAAAATTATTTTTATTGTTGAAAATTCATATATTCGGGATTAAAATTCCAAGGTTTTCAAAAGATTCGTCATTTTAACTTCAAAACTCAATTCTTTTGTTCATAATTAATAAACTATTTTGTTTGAGAATTCAACTATTTTGTTATAATTTGTTTGTTTAAAGATTCATAATTTTATTTGAAAATTCATCTCTGGTTGAAAATCGGACTATTTTATGGAAAACTAACTCGTTTTTTGTGTGCTGGGAATGTAACTATTCCATTTTTTGTTGTTGAAAATTCATTTGAATTGTTTAAAACTGTTTTATATAAAATTCGTGTTTGGCCTGAAAATTCAATATTTTCGATAATTTTTGTTTTCCTTATTAATTGAAACATGTTTATTTGTTGAACTTTGAACTGTTTACTTGAAAATTCGTATTTTTCGGTTGAATATTCATTTTTTTCGTTGAAAATTTAACTACACTCGAATATCAGTTTAAGCAAATTCGTCTTTAGTAGGAAATTTATTTTCATGGTTGAAATGAATGTTTTTTATTAAAAATACATGTATTTTATTATGAATAATTCATCTATTTTGGAAGAAACGTGATTTTTTTTCTTTAAAATTGGAAAGATTTTGTTGAATATTCATCTTTTTATTATAAAAGGAATCTCTATGGTTGAATGTTCATTTATGCGGGTAAAAATTTACTGTGTTGTTGAAATTGCAATATTTTTACTTGTAACGTTAGAAATAGGATTATTCCCCTATTTTCCTGAAAAATAACCCTATTTACCCCGTTTTGGGAACAATTTAGGATGTAAAGTCTGCAATATTCAGCTTTAAATCATTTAAATTTATAATTTTCTCTATAGTATCGAAGTAAAAATACGGTAATTAATTTTAAAAGGTTTATTTAGCTTGTAATAAATTGAATTACAATTTGAATTGCAAGATGATCAAAGAAAAAGAAAAAGTTTTTTTCAAATACAGTAGTTTGTGGCAGCCCTGTATTTCGAAATGGATTCTGATATTCTTTTTCTAATGTCTGTCTCGATGTTCTAATTATCTACTTTTTCACTGGTCGATAGAGCGATACTCACTTGTTTCTTTGATACCTTTCAACACCCTTTCCGTCAACCTAAAAGTAATTCCGATATTTCCAAATCTATGTCCACGTTTTTAAAAGTCAAATTGCACAATATAAATAAATCTAATCACCCACGTTTTACTGGAAGTGTTTGCCAATGGAGACCGCCACAAGGTACAAATTTTCTGAGAGTTATTGGCGAAGATATTTGTACTTATAAATTGTGCGGCGTACTCTATAAATGTAAAATTCTTCTAGATGTGAAGAACAATATCCTTTCGAATATCAGCACTCGATTGGGGTTTGTAATTCCATTAAATTTCAAAACCTACAGCATGAAGTAAATGATAGTTTTTCTCTAAATAATAGTAGTTGGCCCTACACAAATCAAGTCTTGGATTGGAGAATAATGTGAGGGTAATTTTTGCAGTCATCGCGATCAAAGCCTTCACCAAGTGTCAAAAGAAAGGTCGAATCCTCCGATGAGGATGAAGATGTTCCACTGTCTGCTCGCAAGAAGCCGAAGAAAGAAGCTACCAAGAGCAAGAAAAAGAAAAAGGACTCTGATTACGAAGAATCAGATTTTGAAGAAGAGGTAAGCATTTTTTGTGATGCCGAGGAAAGAATTCACAGACACTCTGGTTCTCCCGTTTTTAAAGCATTTTCCTTTTTTTTTCAATAAATTTTCCCCTTTTCTGTTCTTTTTCTTTCTTAACTGCGAACTGAATTGATAGAGCCTACTAGAAAAATCCAACTAATTTTGGTGTTAAAGTTCAAATATTTTGTTGAAAACTTTAATTATTTTGGTAGAGAAGCCGTGCTTTTTTGTATAGAAAATCGGTTTTTCGTGGTAGAAGTAATTTTTTGAATGAAAGTGAATTATTTTATATTTGAAAAGTCTATTATTAGATATTTGATTAAATATTCCGTCATTTTATTAACAAGTTGTCTTTTTACATTCTCATCATTTATGATTGAGAAAGTGTTAGAATTGTCGGAAATTTGTAATCACATTTTTTCAACGGATCTCCACGTTTCGAGACCCCCTGAATCCGAAATTCAGGTTTTCACGATGGCGTCTGTCTATCCGTTCGTCCGTCCGTAAACACGATAACTCTCGAAAAAATGAACGAATAAAATTAATCTTTGGCACACTTTTTTTTAGGTCCTTAAAGAAAGGACGAGTTCGTGAATCAGCTATTTTTGATGAAAATTCAAAAAGTGAGCGCATTTTGAAAATTGTTGAGACCACTTTTTTCTGAATTTGAAAATTCTATGCACGATATGAAAAAAAGTCAAGAGAAGAGAAACATTTCTTTTTGAAAGCCTTACAAGATTATCATAACCAATTTTTGAATTTTCTTCAAAAATCGAAAATTCAAATTTTGATTGCACAAAAGATAATCGAAAATAAAAAATTCCATTTTGTAGACAAACTATGGAGGACACGAAAAAGATGAATTAACAAAAATGGTTATCTCAAAAAAGATCTACAATTTCGTTAAGAATCATTTCTTGATAGGACGCGTATTTTTTGTTTTATTCGTGAAAAATAACGTTGAAAAAAAATATATAAAAAAAAACCTCGAAGCCTACAGAGCTTTAAGAAACTTAATCTTTGACTATACGTAATTAAGTAGATAATTCAGAATATGAAGACGCATATAAATACTGCCATCTAAAAGATATCTTTTCGATAAAGTTTTTTCCAAGCATTCCAAGTGCAAAGAATAAATATCGGAGCGCGAGGTGTAATTATGTTCGTGCGGGAGATTCAACCGTCGCGCGCCCTGGGCGCGCTCAAACTTGCGAGCGAACCGCGCGCGTTGAGAATATGCCCGCTAAGCGGGCAGATTTTTTTTATAGAAAATGGTCCTTTTGGATTTAGGAATTCATATTTTTACTAAAAAAAAAGTCATTTTGGTTTATAGTGAATTCTTTTTTATTGAAGAGTACTATTATGTTAAAAATTTAATTATTTTGTTAAACATTCGTCTACATTGTTTAACAATTACTTATTTCTTGTTGAGAATTTAACTATTTTGGTAGCAAATAAGCCCATATCGATAGAAAATTAATCTTTTATTATGAAAGTCATATTTTTTGCTGTTAATTTATTTTTCTTGTTTGAAAGTTAATTATTTTTATTTGAAAGTCTACTATTATATTTTCGATTTAGAATTGATCTCTTTTGTGTAAAATTTCTAGTATTTGGTCAAAATTCCACTATGTTGTTAGGAAGTGCTATTTGTTGGGTTAGAAAATTTATACATTTCGATTAAAATTCATATTTTGGAAGAAAAGTCTACTATTTGGTGGAAATTTCCATTATTTTGTTAAAATTCAATTATTATGTTAAAAATTAAATTTTTGTTTGTTTGAATATTAAACTATTTTGGTAGAAAATACGTCTTGTGGAGTTGAAATTTCATCTTTCTCGGTGAAGGTTAATTATCTCTGTTTGAAAAGTCTAATATTATTTTTTTGGTGAAGAATTCATCTCTTGTTTAATAATTTAATTATTTGTTTAAAAGTTTTGGATAGAAGATTGGTTCTTTTAGATTGAAAATTCATATTTTGGTGAAGTCTAGTATTTTATTAAAAATTCATCTACATTGTGAAGCAAATAATTCCGTTTGGATAGAGAATTAATCTTTTATTTCAAAAGTCATATGTTTTGTTGTTAATTTATCTTTCTTGTTTGAAAGTTAATTAGTTTTATTTGAAAAATATAAGATAATATTTTCGGTTCATAATTCATCTCTTTTGGGTAAAAATGATATTACGTTGTTAAAATTTTCACCATTTTTTTATGAGTTTAGGTAGAAAATTGGTCCTTTTGGATGGAAATTCATTCTTTCTTAAAAAAAGTTGTCTTTTTTGATTGAAAGTAATTTTTTCCATTAGAAAGTGTACTATTTGATGGAAAATGTCATCATTTTGTTGAAATTTCAACTATTTTATTAAAAAGCAATTTTTGTTTTATTTGAATCTTCAATTATTTTAGTATAATATAGGCCTTGTTTGGGTAGAAAATTCATCTTTCTTGGTTGAGGGTTAATTATTTCCATATGAAGTCTTATGTTTTGTTGAGAATATATATCTTTTGGTTAATAATTACGCTATTTACCTTTTGTTTATTACATAATAAATCAAGATATTTCAAGGCACTTTTAGTTGAAGTGTTCAACTTAAATATTATAAAAATTATTAGTTTAAATTTTCGATGCTAATTCAGTTTCAGAATTATAATAAGCCGCCATGGCCATACAACGGATTTTTCGAAGGGTTGGCCACTCAGTTTTTGAGTGTACAACCGATTTAAAATCAAGATTTCACAAACATTTTAAAACTTTGAAGGATTTCAAAGCATTTCAAAGATTTTAAATAACTTCAAAATTTTTTAGATGTTAAAATATTTCACAAAAAGTTCAAAGATTTCTTAAAACATTCATAAAGATTTCAAAACAATACGGGAAGAATCGCTAGACTCCCTGTGTAAGTCCATTTGGGTAAAAAATTAATATTTTATTGTAAAAAAGTCACTTTTTTGGCGTTAGTTCAGCTTTCTTGTTTGAAAGTTATTTATTTTAATTTGTAAAGTCTATTATTATCTTTGCATCTCTTAGCTAAAAATTCTATTATTTGGTAAAAAATTCCACTTTTAGTTAGGTAGTTTTTTTTTTGGTAGAAAATTCATCTGTTTGGATAGAAAATTAATCTTTTATGGTAAACAAATCGTATTCTTTTGTTAGTAATTCTTTTTTCTTGGTTTAGTTTTAATCTTTTTCTTTTTTTTTATTATTTTGTTAAAAGTTAACTTATTTTATTAAAAGTCAACAATTTTCTAAGCCATTCAACTTTTTAACTCAAACTTTCAACTCTTGTTAAAAAATCGTCTTTGGTTTTAAAATTGATCTCTTTTGCTTGAAAATTCTGTGAAGTTGAATTTGAATTGTAACTTTTGTGCACAGTGAATAATGAACGTTTAATTTCAATTTTTTCAGAGACCTAAAAAGAAAAAGCAAAAGGCTCAAAAAGCGACTAAGGCGGTTAAAAACGAAAATCCGACTCCTAGTCCGAAAAAGAAACAGAAGAAGGAAGAGGAGGAACAACACGTTTGGAAATGGTAAGAATTTAAATCTTTCCCGCGGTATGGAAACGGATGTGAATCTTAATGACTTGTAGTGGGGGGCCGTTCATTGATCTCAGTAGTAATGACCGCAATGACCGTGATAGTCATGTAAACTGCATGTGGGAAGGTTAACCTTCAATTGATAAATGGGTTTAGTGTGGCAATGTTCCATTTTATAAATTTTTTATACCGTTTGAAACTGTCGATCGAAGGCTTCAAGAAAAAGATTCAAAGTAAATAAAACTTGTGAAATTTAAGCATTTGGCAACATAACCTAACTATTGATACAATTGGCGGTAAATTTGAAATTTTTGTCCGGATTCGTAGTAATTCAATTGAAAGCACTTTCTATACATTTTTTATAAGACCCATTCATTTATTTATTGTTATTTTTTAATTTCCTTGTCTCTAATGTGCCAAATTTACTGGAAGTTGTGAATTTTCATAAGTTTCCTCAAAATTCGATTGATGAAAAATGTGTTTTGAAAAATACAGTGAAAGTTTGCGATTTAAATTTTCAACGCACATTGCTAGTTTAGTGGTCGATTTCGGCGATTGATTTTCAAAAATGATAAAAAGTTTTCCCAAGATATTTGCGGTCTTGTCGGAAAATGTTGCTCAATTAAGGTTTATATGGCATGCCAATTCTGCGAAGAGGACTAAATTTCACTCTCCAAAAAGGTTAGAGATCATAGTCATTTCCCTGTGTTTATTTTTTCCAATTCTGCCTTTTCCACTATTTTTGTAAAATTTCCTTTTTACCATTTTCACGATACCCGTACACGCTATTTGAAAATTTAGCTGTTCGTTTTATATCTGAAAAAAAAACTATTCTATTTAAAACTAGATAATGCTACTTTGAAGCTCAAAATGTCTTTCCGTTGAATCTATGCAAATTTAACATTTTTGAGATTGACCAATTTGAATAACGGTTGTCATTATGTTCGAAAATTTTCAAGAAAGTATCGAAATTAAAAAGTACCCACATTTTTAGTAGGTATTAAACATGTTTAGAAATGAGCTCCAATGCAATTTTCCGATTAAAAAGGATTTAAACAAGAAATAAAAGATTCACAACTGCTATTAACGACAATTTTAGAATGAACACAAATCTAATAAGTTCTAGAATGTAAACAATTTTCGAACATTACCAAAACACCGAGTTTTTTATTTAGATCCAAATAAAACAAAAAATTGTTGTTTTTTTTTTTTTAATTTTTAAATTAAAATATTTTTTAAATTACTAACTGGAATTTTTCATTTCTGAAATTATACTCACTTCAAACATTTTTAGAAATTTTATTATTTTAAAAAATTGTATTCTGTATTTCTAAATAAATTTATGTTTTTAATGTTAACAAATAAAAATCCAGATATTTGAAGACTTGCAATTTAATAAAAAGGGTCCAGAAAACTTTAGGAAATACATTAAATTTTATTTCACGGGATTCCTACGGATGTCAAACATGTTAAGTTATTTAAAAATATTCCAAAGAATTTGATAGAGTTTATTTAAAGAAAAAAGGTTTAACTCTTGATATATAAAAAAAGACTTTGTCATTGATTTTTAATAGTTTATGTTTTTCATAATAAAAAATAAAAATCCAGACATATGAGCGCGATTTACTGCTAGTGTGCAATATTTTAGGCGCTCAAACTTGAACAATTTTTTATTTGAGTTTAAGAGCATTGAATTAGAAAAATCATTCGATATTGTTTAAACACTAAAATTTCTTATAAAAATACTCAAGGTACCCGCTGGACCGGAAAATGACAGTGAATAAATTTCTTGACTGAGAATTTTACGAATTTTCAGAAGAAAAATTTTCCCAAGTTCGATTTTAACAGTTTCGTAAATAATTAAAGTACATAAAACTGAACAATAATTTATTTGAGAAAACGATTCTAACTCTGTTCAAAATTTGAGAATTTCCAGATTGTAACTATTTGGATTCGAAAACCTTAATACGCTTTGAGATTAATATAATATATACAATTTGAATCGTTCTGTTTAAAAAATGTTTAATTTGTAAGTGAAATTGTTACATTTTGACGTATAAATAGCAATTGAACACTTATTATTTGTAAACAAAATTTGAGTAATTTCAAGAGATATTTTATAGTTTTTAAAAGGTTCAAAATTAATTAAAAACTTGAAATGTCTTCAAGTAATTGAAAAGAAGTGTGTTAAAATTTTTGTTTAGAACGTCTAAATACATTTTAAAATTAACTGAATTTTTCCTACAACTTTTGGAAAATCCTTCAAATCTTCCAGGTGCTGTTTTGATCATTTTAGAAATCTCTTAAAATCTTTTTAAATTTTCTGTTACAATAATTTTTCAAAATGAAAAATAATTTACAATTTTCCTAGGAATCTTAAGAAAATGTTTTTGTTCTTTTTTTAAGCTTTTCACAATTCTGTAGAAGTTTCTAAATTTTTTGGTTGAAATCTGCAAAAATCAGCATTTTATTTCGAATTCGGCTTTGGGTATTTTAACCCAAATTTCGGTACGAATAGCCCAATTTTTTCGGGTCACAAACTTCGTGTAAATCATTTAAAATCATTTCAAGTTCTAAATTTAATTTTGATTTATTTTAAACTTCTAAATATCTTTTAAGATTACTCTAATTTTGTCTACAAATAATAAGTGTTCCTATTGTTATTTATAAATTCAAATTTTAAAGATTTTTTTTGATATGCAGGATTTTCTAGCAGTTGTAGGAAAAGTTAAATTCATTTAAATTATTGAAGGATGCTTAAACTATTTTAAATGAAAATAATTTAACTTATAATTTACAAAATTGTTAATTTAAAAAAATATTATTTTTAATTTTTTAATTTGTCTAGCTTAAAATTACTTAAAGAAATATAATTTTGAAAATTTTTAAAGTCCATTGCTTGATTCTTCAATTTAGAGTATTGAAAATGTTAATATGGATTTATATTTTTGGAATTTAATTTGCATCTTTGAACTCTTTTATTTGTGGAAAAATGTTTAGAATAGTTCGATTTTTTAAATTTCATTGACCGTGAAAAATATTTGCGAACCGGGAAAAGACCGTAAAATGACCGGAATTTTTTTCTATGATTAAAACGGCCACCCTGAATACTGTTTCTCCTTTTATAATTGTAAAAATACATTTTTAATCTGTTCCCTATTTTTCTTTGTCGTGACCAAATTACCCTGTTTTCCTTTTCTTCTATTTCCATTTGCGCTATTCATTTTTGACATAAAATTTGGAAATATTTGTGTATTTAGATCAAACTTGGCGGAATTAACGATAGATTTTTAATTTCCCAGGTGGGAGGAAGATAAGAAAGATGACGGAACAAAATGGAAATTCTTGGAACACAAGGGACCCGTGTTTGCCCCGCCATACGAGCCATTACCCTCCAGCGTCAAATTTTATTACAACGGCAAGGAAATGAAGCTGAGTGAAGACACCGAGGAAGTGGCAACATTTTACGGTCGTATGTTGGAACACGACTACACCACGAAGAAGGCTTTTAACGACAACTTCTTCCACGATTGGCGCGAGGTGATGAATGACTCTGAGCGGGCGAAAATCACAGATCTGTCAAAGTGCAATTTCAAAGAGATAAATGCCCACTTTTTGCAAAAGAGTGAGGAGCGCAAGGCGATGTCGAAAGAGGAGAAGAAAAAAATCAAGGAAGAGAATGAAGAAATTCAGAAGGAGTACGGTTTTTGTACGATTGATGGTCATAAAGAAAAGATTGGTAATTTCAAAATTGAGCCGCCGGGTCTCTTTAGAGGTCGAGGCGAGCATCCAAAAATGGGTAAACTGAAGAGGCGAGTTGTGCCAGAAGATGTGCTGATCAACTGCTCAAAAGACTCGGTTATTCCGAAAGCTCCAGCGGGTCACAGATGGAAGGAAGTGAGACACGATCCAAATGTCACATGGCTGGCTTCTTGGACTGAAAATGTTCAAGGTCAGGTGAAATACGTCATGTTGAATCCGTCGAGTAAACTGAAGGGAGAGAAGGATTGGCAGAAGTATGAAATTGCGAGAAAACTAGCAAAATCAATTGAGAAACTTCGTGATGAGTATCGGGAAGATTGGAAGAGCAAAGAGATGAAGATCAGACAGAGAGCTGTCGCTCTTTATTTCATTGACAAGCTGGCTCTGAGAGCTGGTAATGAAAAGGACGAGGACCAAGCAGACACTGTTGGTTGTTGTTCTTTGAGAGTTGAACACATCAGTTTGAGCGAGCACAAGGATGGAAAAGACTATGTCGTTATATTCGACTTTTTAGGTAAGTCGATTTATCGAAATTTCATTTCAACCTGAAAATCAGCAAATTTTATCTTTAAAAAAAAACGAAATATATAATCGAAATATATTGTATTAAAATTCTTTTTCCGTAAATCACGTAGATAATACCTTTTTTAATATATGTGTGTTTTAATATTCTTTACATTTAAAAAATAGTAGAAAGTTAAAAAGAAGTGTTTAATTTAAATTTTAGGAAAATTAATCTAGTAATGATAATAGTACAGATTAAACTGTTCTGTGGTTGATTAAAAATTAATGGATTTTAGTTCAAAATTCAACAATTTGGTTCAAAATTGATGTATTTTATTGTAAATTCATATTTTTTCTAGACAATTAATCTTTCTCATTGAATTTCGTAAGTTAAAATTTCACAAAAGTTCACATTTGAAGTGTTTTGTTTGAAATTCGTTTCTTTTTTATTGAAAATCAATTTTTTGAGTTACAAATTAAAATTCAACAATTTAGTTAAAAATTGTTGTATTCTGTTGTAAATTTATCTTTTTTATAGAAACTTAAAAAATTATTTATACTTAAAACTTGAGAAACTTGCCCTTTTTAACAGAATTCAAAAAGATAATTCGTCTATTTTATTAAAAAGTAATCTTTTTATCGAAAATTGAACTGTTTCATTGTACATTTGTCTTTTTGGATAGAAAATTGATCCTTTTGGAATAAAAATTCCATTTTTTTCTTGAATATTGAAATTTTCCCTTAAAAAATCAAATTTTTCACTCGGAAATGTGACCGGTTGGTTGAAGATTTAATTATTTGTTAAAAATTGCAATTATTCCGATAAAAATTCAAATATTTTGTTAAAAATTCGTCTCTTCTGCTTGAAAGTTTTACTATTTTTTTGTAAATGCAACAGTTTCATTAAATGTTTTGTTTGTTTATAATTCAACTATTTTACTATATTGTATTTATTTGTTAAGAATTCATGTTTTTTTACTTGAAAATTGAACTTGTTTTTGTGAAAATTCATTTTATGTGGCTTAACACTAATCGTTTTAACTGACAATTTTAATATTCCATATTTTGTTGAAAATTCAACTGTTTTATTGGGAATTCGTCTTCTTTAGTTAGTCAAGTAAAAACTGGAAATCAGTCAATTTTATCGTTAAAAACTGACAAAAGATTTAAAAAAGATTCTATGTTTATAAATGTTACAAGATCCTGCTCTTTGAATATTAATGGACAGCGAAAAGTTATGGTATTTTGAAAATTAAGTTTACGGCCGCCCCGCTGTAATATTTTTGTTAGTAATTTATTTGCCTTATATTTGTATTTTCTTTTCTTCCGTTGCTTCCTCTTGATTATGTTTTTCAATAAAAGTTTCATAATTTGATTAAAAATTCAACTAATTCGATAGAAAATAAAATATCTGGAATAGTTCAATTTTCAGTTAAAAAAGTAATTTACAACAACAAAAAACGCAATTTTGTCAAGATAATTAAATTTTGAAATCGAGTTTGAAACATTTTGAATTGGGATCTGAAATCTTGAGGGCCCCTAGCGGCAAAAGCAATATGGCCGGCGACAGTAGGTAGACGGCTCATAAGACTCATGTAAAAACATTGGAAATTAGTCTGAAACCTTGAAAATTAAAATAACAATAGCTCCAATTTGTGATTTCACAAAAACTAAGCCGGCATGTAGAAACTTCGTGGGAGGAGAAAGAATTTTACATGCAGGACACCTTCTATTTTGGGGAAAAGAAGTGGAAAATGAAACTTCAGTTTCTATTATTGCATTTTGTTTGCAAACTTCGAATTTAAAAACTCATGCTGTCTAAATAATTAATTCTTCAATTTTTTCCCCTCATAAACATTTAAAATGTAATATTAACTATCGACATTTCAATGCAAAATTTAATTTATATCAACTTGAAATGACAAATATTTGTCATTTATCAGCAGTAACTTTCTTCAGATTTGAGGTTATGTTGATATATTTGCACCTAAAATAATATTTTTATTTAGAACCTGTTTTTATTAGTTTCACTCGGAATGCTGAAAAATTATTGAAAAATAAATACTTGATGATTATTATAACTTTTTCTTCAAACTTTTTGATTGACAGTGGAACAAGCTTGAAAGTTCGTTAGGATTTCGTGCATTTTTTACTTTATTCTGTTTTATTTTTCGATCCATACTATCAGTAAATGCTGTGAATCTACTATAGGATTCTTCATAATTTTTTTTAAATAGGAGTTTATTTACATTTCAGAAAAAACCAATAGTTTCATGCTTTCGAGCAGTAGAAGAGCAACCAAACACACAACAAAACACTTTTCCCTTTGATTTTCGTGGCGAAGACTCCATTGATAAAGTTTAATTTATTTTATTTGTAACTTTTTATTTTTTCCTACCGGTTTCACTGTAAAAAACACTGTAAAACCTTTAAAAAAATTATTTTCGTATATTCGCCTATACTTCCCGTCAAAATTTACCTACGCTCAGGGCTTTCCGATTCTATCACCAGGTGGCGTATTCGAGTATTTCAGATCCCAATCTCTTGCAATCATTTAAATATTTTATAATCTGCAGAATTTTAATTAATTCTTTAAAATATTTACTAAATCTTTCGAATCTTCTGAAACCTTTTTCAATCTTTTTAACATTTTTGAAATCTGGTATACGCTCAAAAGTTGAATCGCCAACATCTCGATTGATTATAATAAATCATTCCAGACTTCCAAAAAATGTTACATGAATATTAATCGAAATTGTTTGCTATTATTTAATAATTGTATAATCGAATAATTTAATTTAATTACCTGGATTTGTAAAGCTGAGCAAAAACTGAACTTAAAAGAATGGAATCAAAGTCTAAATTAGACCTGAAAAAGTCATGGAATTTGGAAAGGAGACTAATATAGTAACCCTGAATTCTAATGTTTAATTTTTTTTTAATCAGACTATTTATTAATTTGGACATTTTTCTGTTCCAGGTAAGGACTCTATTAGGTATTATAACGAAGTACCAGTAGAGAAACGAGTTTTTAAAAATCTCCAATTGTTTATGGAAAACAAATCTCCGGGAGACGATTTGTTTGATCGTTTGACAACGACGGTGATGAACAAACACTTGAACGAGTTGATGGAAGGTCTCACTGCCAAAGTATTCAGGACATACAACGCGTCGTGGACTCTACAGCAGCAGTTGGAACAACTGACAAATCCCGACGATTCAGTGGCAGAGAAGATTCTTTCGTATAACAGAGCGAATCGAGCAGTCGCGATATTGTGTAACCATCAACGTGCCGTTCCAAAGACGCACGCAAAGTCCATGGAGAACTTGAAGGCGAAGATTGACACGAAAAAGGAAGCGATCGAGGAGGGAGAGATTCAGGTTAAAGACGCCAAACGAGACGCAAAGAACGGATCAGTTAAGGAAAAAGTGTAAGTTATGTCTAAACAAAAAGCCTGGAATAGTCGGGGAATTTTTATACACCTGGAAAAACTCGAAATGTCTAGGAATTTGTTTGAAAACATGCTTTATTTTTTAAATTGAAATATTAAATTGAATAACAATGAATTCCTGTTTTCTTTGGTTTAAAATCAAGTTGCTAAACTGAAAATTTAACTATTCTGTTTTTGTTTTAAATTTGATCGGCTTTAGTTGAAAATGCAAGTATCCAGTTAAAAATTCATGTATTTTGTTAAAATTATTATTTTGTATTAAAAATGAAAATTTTCTTTGGTTGAAATATTAACTAATACCATTTTTGTTCCGAATTTATATTCTTCTTTTGAATGAAGATTTCATTACTAGGTTGAGTATAATTCTTTTGTTAAAAATTAATTTGTTTTTAATTATTTATGCTTTTAATTGAAAACTGATCCCCTTTGTTGAAAAATGAGCATTTTGTTAAAAATTCCTTTTTTCTTGGACTTAAATTACAATTTTTACTGAAAATTTAACTACTGTTTTGTTGAAATTTTTTTTGTAATAAAAATATAAATATTCAATGATGTTTTTAGTTTTAAATTAAACTATTTTAGTTCAAGATTCGTCATTTTAGTTGAAAATTCGTCGTTGTGGTTGAAAATTAAATTTTTAACTTAATATTTAACCATTTAATTTTTCTTTAACAATTTATCCTTTTAATTTAAAATGCATCTTCTATTCCAATTTTGGTTCAAACTTGATCTTTTTTAGTTTAAAATTCAACTATTTGGTTGGAACTTTGTCTTTTGTATTTGATAATGCAAATGTTTTTTTTGAAAAGTCATCTTGGTAGACAATTATTTTTCTGTTTGAAAATTAATCGTCTTGTCTGAAAATTCATTTAAAAATTTTGTTTTCATTAAGAATTCAAGTATTGTAATAAAATATTAATACCGTTTTGAAAATCCAAATTTCTACTTGGAAAGTTCGGAATTTTAAGCAGTTTAAATATAATTTAATATAGTTTTTACTATTGTTTAATTATTTAATTATTCTATCGTGCTAAAATAGTTAATAAGTTGTTTTAATATTCCACAAACTCTTAGGCACTAAGAAAAACTTTATTTATAATAAACTCGCGAAAAATTATACCGAGAAAAAACTTGTAATTTTTCGGGGATTTCTTGTAATATGAAACGAACTTTTTCTTACAGAATATACGAAAAGAAAAAGAAACAGCTTGAGCGCTTGAGAGAACAACTCACAAAGTTGGAAGTACAGGCCACCGATAGGGAAGAAAATAAAGAAATTGCTCTCGGAACGAGTAAGCTGAATTATTTGGATCCTCGAATCTCCGTTGCCTGGTAAGTGAAATAAAAATTTTCTTTTTTATAGTGTCGAGATGGTAGGATTAGAAGAAAAATGTATCCAATCAGTTGCAATATTAACAATTTTATGTCACGTGATACTGAAATTTGAAATAATTTTTCGATCTTTTCTCTTGTTTTTCAAATTATTTACAAGAAAACAAGTTTGATTTCTCCTTTTTTAAAATGCTAAGTTCAGTTAAGTTTTACAATTATAGCATTCAGTTTAAAATGCGTTATTCTAAAATCTTTTTATGTACAAATTTTCCATTTTAGATGTTCATTTGTAAGCGTGTATTTTTTATTTTAAAACTTCTAAATACAATTTAGAACATTTAAACAACTAAAAATGTTTGCAATAGATAATTTTCGATAAAAAAGGTTTTTAGTTTATTAAGTATAATTATAAAGTAAGTACTGATTTTAAAAGTTAAACTGCACTCTAAAAGTTTTCAAAGTGAACAAAAAAACAGGTTTTGCAAAAAGATTAATTTCATTCAAAAGTTTCATAAAAATAAATTCGTAAGATTCCAAGGACAATTGAAAAAGATTTTTTAATTTTAAAAATAAATTTCAAGTGATTATTTAAAAATATTTCAAGTTTCCAAAATTTTCCAAAAACAATCTAGACCATTTTTTAAGACAATTTTTTTTATTTTGCTAGATTTGTTTTAGAAAAATTATAATCATTTTCAAAAATATGTCAAAAATAATTTGAAAGTTGACAAGATTTCAACTTTTTTTCATATGCAGTTTTTGATATCCTTTATATTAATAATATCTTTAATTAATTTTAAGTTTCGAACCTTTTCAAACATAAATCTGGAAGATTTCGTTAATCGATTTTTTTTTTAATTTGGCTGGATTGTTTGTAGAAAAAATTCGAATCATTTTCAAAAATATTTAGAAGTTTTAAAAATATGTCAAAAATAATTTGAAAGTTGAAAAGATTTCAGTAACTTAAAAAAACTGAATTTTTGAAAATTTTGAAAAGGGTTTAATTTCGTTAATCAATTTTTTTTATTTGGCTGGATTGTTTTTAGAAAAAATTTGAATTATTTTGAAAAATATTTAGAAGTTCTAAAAATATGTCAAAAATAATTTGAAAGTTGAAATGATTTCAGAAAATTTTTAAAATTGAATTTTTGGAAATTTTGAAAGGATTTAAGATATTAAAAAATCCAAGAATTCTGGTGAAATTGTATTTTAAAAATTTACAGTTAAAAAAATGTGTATTTGTTCGATCTTTAATTTTTATAGCTTTAAATTACATTATTGAGCGTTTGAATGAAACAATTGAGTAAACAAATGTTTAAACTTTAATTTAAAAATTTGTTAATTTTAAGTATCAAAAATGTTCAAAAAAGAATCTGGAACATTTTTTTAATCTTGTAGGTTTTTGTTTGTTTTAAACTTCAAATATTTCAGCAAAATATTGAGATACTAAAATAAAATGTCTTGAGATTCCTTCGAAAAATCCGTTTAAAAAGTTTTCAATTAAAAAAAGAAAAGATGTGTATTTCTTCAATTTTTGATTTTTATAGCTTTAAAAGCTTTATTGAAAAAATGTCAAAAATAAATTAAAAAGATTTCAAATTTTGTAAATAAAATGTAGATTTATGAAAGGATTGAAGATACTTTAAAAAAATGTTATGAAATTCCTGCGAAGTTTTTATTTAAAAAGTGTTTAGTTAAAAATAGAATGTGTATACGTTCATTTTGTAATTTGAAAGTTGAAAAGATTTTAATATTTGCGAAACAAAATGGAGACTTTGAACGGGTTTAAGATACTAAAAAATTGTCTTGAGATTTCTGGGAAAATTTTATTCAAAAGTGTTCAGTTAAAAAGAAAATGTGTATTGGTTCTTTTTATTTTTATAGCTTAAAAGTTTAAAATTGAAAATTTAGCAGTTTTTGCATTTAATTTGAAGTTGTGCGACTGAAAAGCATTTAAATCTTTCATTTTATACTGTAAATTATTAATCGTTTAAATAAAATTATTGTAATTAACAAATTTTTCCACTTTTTAGTGCATTAATTTGCAGTTCATTTTTTATTACCTTAAATAAAAAAAGTGTAGCTTTAGGCGCTCGAATTGTTAAAGTTCATGAATCGTTGGAATAAATTGCATAAATGACATTTTTTCAGGTGCAAAAAGTTTGATGTTCCAATTGAGAAAATCTACAACAAAACTCAGAGAGACAAATTCCGATGGGCAATAGACATGGCGGGTCCTGAGTTCATCTTTTAAAACTGCTTTTACCGTCGAGATGTGTCTGGAGCCTTTGTTTAGTAAATTTTGCTTGCGTTGCGGAGACATGCCAAACAACGACTAATATTTTATTTGTCAGCAGCGTGAGACCCGCTTGACTGTAAGAAATATTTTAAAACAATGTGTGCTGTATCAATTTTTTGAGTTGAAAGCCCTAGTGATGTAATTAGTGCGTATATTATCTTAATTGTGAAGTACGTCATTCATTCATTGAGCAGTGTTTGAATCGTCCGAGTGAAATGTGAAAAGGTGATCTTCGTCGAAATGTGAGCGTCAGATTTCACACTGTCAGTAATTTAAAACCTAGAAATGGAAGAAAAAAAAAGTAAAAAAAAAGAAGAAAAAGAAACCATTAGATAGACATTTCTTATGTGTGTCAACTATAGGAAACGTAGTGTAAATAGGAGAAAAAATTTTAAAGAATAAATCAGTTGCAAATCATTGCACGAGGTCATTCGCTGTCCAGCGAATAGGTTTTTTTTTCTGTGTCCGCGCGCAGCTTTAAAGGCCGTCTTGAATGTGGACTAATACAAACTTGAAAATTGTTTCTAAATTGTAATGGTTCCAGAAAATAAGGATCATCCATCAGATACGATAAGTTTCACTTACTAATACGACTAATAAATAAATACGATAACTGTTTAAGTTACATACTTAGGAATTTCGCTTAGATTAGAACTTCAAAAGTGATCACTTTTGAGATCGCCACTTGAATGTCATTCGTGCATGCAAATTCTCTAGAGTTCCAGTATAATCTGGAATTTAGAATGTATGGATTGTTCATGCTTGTTCCTACAAGAAAACGACATACGATTATATCAGTCATTTATGGAGAGTCTGTGCTTTTACTGATTTCAACGTTTTTTTTATATATATATATATATTAATTTTAAATGCTATTTTGATTATTTGTGGAAATAATATAGGATTTTAAAGTGAGTTATCAAGATCTCTGGAAATTGGGTGAAGGCACAGATGCTCCATTCGAATTCTAGATTTTGCATAGGATCATCGCTATTGACAACTTACACCGAACTCTTCTATCGATTATTTATATGCGATTAGTAGTTATTATGAATAATAACGTACCTAGATATGACCGGACATTTATACGCATATACATATGAATATGTATTATTTAATTATTTAAGTGGTGGTAAAAAAATAAAAGTGGTAGAGTTGTTTCGTCTTTTTTGAAATGGCTCTGCTTTTGTCAAAAGGAGACACGTCAAGACTTAGAATGAATTTTTCCCTTTTGTAAAAAGGTAAAGCCGATGCCGAAGTTTACTCTTCTTTGAGGCGTCACACTTCTTTCCGAAAAAAAAAACAACTGCATTTTTGTTGTCAGACAGCAGATTCGGAGATGCACGAGTCCCAAGAAGTGCAATTATAATTACTAGAAAATCATGAAGCCGTGCGAGCGTGATTATTTTGTAAAAGTATAAATCTAAATGCAATTTTGTAATTAAACTGTTGTCCAAGCGCGCTGCATTTGGAATCTCAGTGTTTTGAAACTATTTTGCATCGACGATGAGTTTTGAAGGCTGAGGTGGGACGAGATCAAGAGGCAAGACTTAGTTACAAATTATAATTAAAAAATAGACAATGTGTGATTCTAATGAATATAATTATAAATTACAATTAAATAACAAACGCTGGACTTGTTAAGAAATTGAGGATTTATAAACAAAACTTCACACAATTGTAATCTTTACAAATCTTGTGTTTTATACAAGTATAACTGGCTCTTTTTTTAAGTTATTTGGGACATTTCGAATTCTCTGTATCCACGGATCAGACGAAAATGATATCACTTGGTGTAAGAAATTAATTTGAGAACATGTGTTTTCACTTGAATGTGTCGCATTGTTTTTTAGCTACATTACCATTCTCAAACCCCAGCGTCACAGTGCATTTGATTTTAAATATGTAAAGATGTTGGGAAGGAAAACCCTCTATATTTTAATATACTTGAAGATTAAAAAAAAAACTGAGATGCGACAGTTGTGTAAAATTGTAACAAAGCCAAGGAAATCTGAAGGATAATGTACCGAAAGGGCAGTTTGAAGAACACAATATATCACTAAATGAAAAACGACTGCATGTGTCTGTTTGCGAAGCTCTAATTTCTGATATTAATATTAATACGTATATACAACAAAAGGGGTATTTTTTATTTTTACCGAGCATCAAGAAAATATTACTCTGACCTGCACAAAGTGTCGGACTATATGTGTTTTGAATATCGCCACTTCTGTACATTACAAGAATAATAAATGTGTTTATTCAGGAATTATATCTTTTTTCAGGCTTTACATTTTCCCCCCTTTTTTCAAAACACTTTCCCTTTTTATCGGTTTTTTTCTCTTTTCATTTGCAAAAATCATTTGACTAAATATTCAACGATATTGTTAAAAATTCATTTTTTTAGAGTGCAAGTTTTAAAAACATTTTCCCATTTAAAGTAATAACAAATAAGCAACAAATTAAAGCATTGAAAGTAAAATTCTTGAATTTGAACTTAAAGTTGAAGTTTAAAAGTTTTTCAATTCAAAAATGTTGCATTCAAATGCTCAATAATTTACACCTATAAACTGGCAGGCAATAACACTTTAATTGGACAGTTTCAAATAAAATGCAGATAAACTGCAAAATTCAGAATTTTTAACATTCATAAACTATAGAGTACAAAAATTTAGATTAAGTTCCAAAAATATAAATCCACGTTTAAATTTCAAATAATCTAAACTGAAGAATGAATCAATGAACTTTAAAAAATTTAAATTATATTATAAAGTTATATTAATTCTGCGAATTTAAACAAATTTGGATTTATAAGTAACAATTGAACACTTATAATTTGTAGAAAAATTAGAGTAATTTTAAGACATTTGGAATTTTTAAAAAGATAAAAAATTAATTTAGAATTTAAAATGATAACTATGTGTACAAAGTGTGTCTATCGAAAAAATTCGAATATTCGTACAAAAATTTTGGAGCAATAACCCACAACCTAATTTAAAACAAAATGTATATTTTTGCAGATTTCAAACAAAAAATTGGAAGCTTTTTATGCATTGTGTAAGGCTCCAAAAGAATCAAAACCTTTTCTGAATATTCCAAGGAAAATTGAAAATGATTTCTCATTTTGAAAAATTATTTTAATAGAATAGTTAAAAAGATTTTAAGAGATTTCCAAAATTGTGGAAAAAATTCTATTCATTTAAAAATTTTTTTAAAAGTTCTGAAAAAATTTCACACTTCATTTCAATTACTTGACATCATTTCAAGTTTTAAATTAATTTTGAATCTTCTCAAAATTTCTAAATATCTGTTAAAATTACTCAATTTTTTTCTAAAAATAATAAGTGTTCAATTATTATTTTTTCATAAAAATTCAACAATTTCGCTTACAAATTAAACATTTTTTAAATGTAACAATACAAATTGTAACGCTAAAAGTTCAAAAGCTCTTTGAAATTCTAACGATTTAAAGATTTCTATGTCAATCAATTCAGTTTCAAATTGTTTACTTTTAAATATTTCGTTCCAATTTACTGATCCAAAATGAGCAGTCAAATATTGCTAAATATTAAATATTTATTCTTTTTCTTAATTAAAAAAAAAATTAATTGAATGGGTTCAAAATTAATATTTTGGACTGAAACAATATTTTTAATTTAATGAGAGCCTTTAATTACGAATAACTTATTATCAAGTTATTTTTTAAGTTGAAAGAAAATTATTAAGTTTCAATGGCACCTTTACATTTTTTTAATGACTAATGCTTTCGAATTGAAACAGTACCATACTGGAAATTCTTCAACTTTGAACGAATTTGCAATCATTTCATGAAACAAATTATTGTTCAGTTTTTAATACTAAAGGTATATATTCTTCTTCTGAAAATTTGTAAAATTCCCGGTCAAGAAATAAATTTAAACATTCTTGAAAATTTATCTGCCTTCTACAAAATTATTTTTTACTTCAAAATTCAACTATTTAATTGAAAAACCAAAAATTATTAGTTGAAAATGATCTTTTGAAAATTGATCTTTAAGAAATGAAAATTATCTTTTTTACTACAAACTCAACTATTTTATCAGTAATCTTTTTTTAGCAAAAGGAACTTGTTCAACTTTCATGGTTTAAAATTAACTTTGTTTTTAACTGCCTTCTTCACCAAATCAATTTTTTGGTTTGAAAATTAAAATTTTTAGTTTAACAGTCAAATCTTTTCTGTTCTAAAACATTCGGTTTTCTAATCTCTTTTAGTAGAAAATTCAGCTTTTTGTTTAAAAAATCAAATACTTCGTTTAAAATTCATCTGTTTTGGTTAAGGCTTCAACATCTTTATTTGCAATTCGTTTATTTTTATTTTGTAAACTACAAATTTGCTAAAAAAATATCTTATTCTGTGTTGATTCATCTCGGGTTGGAAATTATTTTTTTTTAATTAATTTTTTTACTGAAAATTCAACTTTCATTTTTAGTTGAAAATTTAACTATTGTTTTATATTGTATATTCGTCTCTTTTTGATTAAACTACAGTTTTTTGGTTAAGAATTGAGGTTTTTTTTAAGTTGAAAAGTCAACTTATTTTGTGAAAAACCTTCTTTATTTGGTTGAAAAGTAATTGTTTTAACTTAAAATGTTAATATTCCATTGTTGTTTGAACATTCAATTGTTTGGTGAAAAATGCAACAATTATTGGTTCTCAATAAAAAATGTGTCCCTTTGGATTAAATCTTCATCTTTCTGCGTTTAAAAACATTCGACTTTCTCAACTTTCGTGGAAGAAAATCCACCATTTTGGTTCAATATTTCACTATTTTATTTGTAATTCATTCTCTTTTTGTTTGTAGAATTCAACTCTTTTTTTATTTGAAATATCAACTATTACATTTTTCGTTAAAAATTGAATTACCTGATTGAATGTTGAACTACTTGATAAAAAAAATCTTGTTTTTCGTTGAAGATTCATTACTGGTAGACAATGTTTGTTTTTTTTTTTTAAATTAATTTCTTAACTGAAAATTCAACTTCCATTTTTAGTTGAATATTAATCTTTTTCAGTTGAAAATTTAAATATTCGGTTAAAAATTCACGAATTTAGTACAAAATTTATCTAGTTTAGTTGAATTTAACTCTTTTTGATTAAAACTAGTACAAATATTTTTTGTCAAAATATCTATTACATTTATTTATTAAGGATTCATATTTTTCGCTGAAAACTAATCGTTTTAATTAAAAATTTTAATATTCCATTTTTCGTTGAAAATTCAATTGTTTGGTAGAAAACTCAAATAATTTGTTGAAAATTCATCTTCTGGTAGAAACATAAGCTTGTTGGTTGAGAATTTAATTTTTTCGTTTGATTCAACTATATTTGGTAGAAAGTGCAACTTTTTGTGGTTAAATTTAATTTTCATTATCTTTGTTGAAAGTTAAACTGTTGTATTGATAATTCATCTTCTTTGGTTAACGTCAACTGTGTATTTTAATGAAAATCCTTTTTTGTGTTAACTATTATAATATTTTATTCATATTTATTTATATTATATATTTATTTCTGATTATTTTGTCAACTATTACATTTTTCGTTAAAAATTCGTTTTTTTTTGTTCAAATTTTTTTTTAAACTGAACATGTATAAAAATCCCCCTTTTTCAGTGGAAAAAACAATTCTTTGGTAAAAAATGCACGTATTTTGCTAATGTCATTTTTTTTTTATTAAAAAATTAATCTTCGTAGTTGAAAGTTAAACTAAATGCTAAAATTAATCCAAATTAATCGAATAATTTAAGCCGAAGGAAAAAAAGTTTTTGGTTTAGCAGGCAAAAATATTTAAAAAATTGAAATCCGTTAATGCATTCTCTTTCCTATTTAAATTTGAAAATTAGAAAAAAGTTTCTAGTGACCAAAAAATAAGTAATAAAACATTTTTTTTTTTAATTTTAGTAAATTGTGCATGTTTTTAAAAATTGTGGTTTCACTAAGTTGGTAAAAGTTAATATTTTGAAATGCTTTTAAAAGTACGTTTCTTTATAATAAAATAATTTAATATTTTTTCGAATCAAACTTTTCGGCCCACAGAAGAACGTACAATTATCAGAATTTTCAAATTAAAAAAAAAACGAACAAATGACATTAATATTAACAGAATATTAATTCCAGCATATATTCACTTCGCCCTTGTATTGAAGGCTGAAATTGAAATTACATAATTATTCATGAAACTTGAAAAATAATGAGATACATTTTCGATCAAATATTTTATTCTTTAACAGAATTACAGTAAAAAATTCATCTAAAAATTGTTTCGAGAAAAATAACTACATCGAATTCAACTTTGAATCTCGTGGTAATCAACACAAATACAATTATAATTTATAAAATCTCTCCAAACAAAGAATCGGCTGTAAGGCAAATTTCAGATTTGCCTAGGGTATAAAACGTAAAATAACTTACTTATAGATTAACCGATTTAATCAATTTCGTTTAGTTCTTAGATTAAAATTAGATAATCAGACTAGACTATATGAATGCTAAATCACGGATGAGTGCCCATTTGCCACGTTTTTTATTTTCATGAATTATTTCTCTGGTGGCGAAGCAAAGCAATATAAGAAGGGAAAAACATCTACAACAATTAAAAACACTTAAATTTGAAAACGCGACTATTCTAAAGATTTCGATTAAATCTCAGGAAAAAAGATTAAAGCGCTGAAAAGTTTTTCTAGTGAAGATTTCGATTAAATAGTTAATGAAGCCAGTTGTAAATAATTAGCTTTTAAAATTGATAAAGCACTTAAGTCCATGATGTTAGCATCGAAACATTTTTCTCTTTCTTTCCTAACGACTTTCTTCTTATAATTTGTATGTGCTTTATAAGAAAGAAAGTAATCTTAATTCTAGTAATTAATCAATTATATTTTGGCTGTTCTCACTACCCAAGAGTTAAATATTTTTTTTCACATTTTTGTTTTCAGTTCTACACTTCTGTGTAATTATCAGAAAGCTGTAAATAAGATAACTTTTATAAAAATACCTTTTCCATTCACAGACAATAATATTACAAAGTCACACTTTTCATTTTTCATGCGATTGTCTGTTACGAGAGTGATAATTATGCCACCTTCAAAGATAAATCAATTTCTTTTAAATTGATTTTATCGCCTTTATGACCTCTAATTTCAGCGATAGCTGACACAATTATTTCTTAATAGTAAATTCCTACTATTACATCTTCTACGAAGTGTGGACCACATCCAAAAATCAAGGTAACCTTCAAAAATTTTCAAACATGAAAATAAAATACTGAAAAGTTCGAATTATCTAAACAAGACATTATAATCTATCTATCGAAAGCGGAGAAACGATAACGTAATTACGACATCTAAGTACTAAAACAAAAATATCGTTTTTCAAAAGTCTTTTGATGGTACAATATACAACATGCAAATTCTGTAAATTGAGATTCTATTTGTGAAACCATAGGGCGATTAAGCCAACTTGCACGGCCAATAAAATAAATAAATAGTTCAACAGAGAAATATAGCAATAAAAAAAAGAATAAATAAAAGGCTCTAATACATGAATGACTTGTATAAATAAAAAATAAGAATAAAAATTATAATAAAAAACTAAAAAAGGCAGTTGCATACGTTTTTTTCTCGTAATTACTTATTTAATTACAACAACCTGCTTTGACTTATACGCCTTACGTGTCCTCAAAGCACACCTTCGAACACATCTTTATAATAGTGGTAAATACATCTCAAGAAGTCGCTCTCGATACGCAAAAACAATGTCAGGATTTACATTCTGCAAATCTATGCAAAGAAATTCTTTATCAATCTCACAAACGGTTTCAGTCCGATAAAGTCTCTAAGTCACTTCCTTATATTTCTACTCCGGATCGTTATCCGCTTCACCAGCAGGTAAAATCGTAACAAGGCCTGCTGCTGCTACTTTTGCCTTATAAGCTTCCGGTTCGAACCAGCGAATCGGTGCCTAAATATGACAACAAAATCAGATTAATATCGAAGTCAAAAGAAAATTTCCAAACTTCGTAAAACACACAAAAATCCTCTACTTTTATAAAAAAAAAAGAATAAATAAAGCGCCGTCCTTAAACTACGTTACCAATTTTTTACTTTACCCAACTTCAACCAATTTTGTCAAAAAAGGAGGATTTGAGGGGATTTTTCACGAAAATAGGTGAATGAATTCTTTCAACAAAAAAATAGTATATTGAATAAAATATGAAACACTTTAAATTCCAAAGATTTCAAAACGAAATATATTGTATTTTCAACCATATATTTAATATTTCAATCAACGGGACGAATTTTTAACAACAAAATAGTTTTCAACCAAAAAGTTGCATTTAAGCCCAAATAGTTTAATTTTCAATTTTAATAGTTAAACTTCCAATCAAATAGTTAATTTTTCAAGCCAAGAAGATGATTTGTTTAGAAGATACATACATTTTTTAATCCGAAAAGTTAAATTGAAAAAAATCATTTTAATCTAAATTCTCAATAAAATAGATAAATTTTTTATTGAAAAAGATGATATTTTCAACTAAAAAAATATATATTTTTGAGTCAAAATTGGAATCGTCGTATTCGGGGTTTAAAAATAATTTTTACGGCGAAAAGAACCGAATTTTTAATCAGTTAAATCCAACAACAAACAAAGATAGAACTTCAACTAAATAGCTGAATCAACAAAACAAACTAAATTTTATCAAACAAGATTATTTTTCTACCGAAAAAGACGAATTTTAAACAAAAGACATGAATTTTCTACCTAATAGTTACATTTTTAACTTATAAAAGAATTACCTTCTAATCAAAAATGGATATATTAAATTATCAGGTCAAAAAATTAATTTTTATAAACAAACAAAAAAAAACTAATTTCAAACAAAAAAGTTACATTTTCAAGCAAGAAGTTAACTTTCTAACAAATAGTTAAATTTGCATAAAAACAATTTAATTTTTAACCAAATTGTTGAATGACCCAGGTAGAAAGATGAATTTCTTACAAACAGTTGAATTTTTAATTCGAAAATATGAATTTTAAACAACAAATTATTTTTTAAAAATCATTTAACTTTAAACCAAGTAACTAATTTTTTAACCAAAATATATGTTAATTTGAAATCAAAAATATTTGAATTCCATAAAAAAAAATAAGAATTAAAAAAAAATGGAATCGACAACCACAAAAGGATGAATTTTCAACTAAGAAGATTAATTATCTTAAAAAAAAAGATGAATTTAAAAATACATGATTTTTGAAACACATAGTTAAGTTGTCAACTAGAAGAGATCTATTTTTAATTAAAAACATCAAAAAAGGGATTTTTAATAAACTAGATAAATATTCAATTAAAAAGATGAATTGCCAACTAAATAGTTAAACTTTTGACCAATTAGTTAAATTTGTAAGCCAATACAATTTTTTGTAGAAGACAGCTGAATTTTGATCCCAAAAGTAGAGTTAAAATAAATCGTTTTCAACGAAATCCTCAACGAAATAGATGCATTTTTCGAGACAAAAATCGAATTTCAGTTTCAAAAATTGATTAAAAATAAATAACTTTCACCGAGTTGAATTCAACCAAAAAGACGATTTTTAAAACTAATAGTAAAATCCTAAAAAAACCACCATTTTTAAACAAGAATAATTATTCTTGTGCCAAAGAAGATGAATTCTTAACGAACATATAATAGTTACATTTAATAATTGAATTTTTAAAAAATAGTTTTTATTTCAAATAAAAAATATTTTAATTGAAAATAAAAAACAGTTGAATTTAATCAAAAAGACGAATTCTCAACAAAATAGCTTAATGCTTAACAAAATAGATTAATAGCTTAATGCTCAACCAAAACAGACGAATTTGCAACCAAAAAGTTACCGTTTTAACCGAAAAGGCTGATTTTCAACCAATAAGATTAATTTTCTGAAAAAAAAAACGTAAATTAAATGAATCTGCAACTAGTCAAATTTCTAACTAGAAAAAATCTATTTTCAATTAAAAATATAATGTTTCAACCACAAAATGGGCCAACAGTTACGTGTTTAGTTAACGAAATTAATTCTCAACCAAAGAAAAATAAATGTTTAACTAAGCTTATGAATCTTTAACAACAGCAAATTGAATTATCAACAAAATAATTAAATTTTTAACAAAACAATATAAATTTTAAATCAAAAATATAATATAGACTTTTCAACTAAAAATAGTTGGATTTTCTTAAGGGATTCTACTACACTACCGGTCAAAAGTTTGAGTTCACTGCTTTTTTGATGATTCATTCAGTTCTTTTAATTTTAATGATTACAGGGCTAGATATTTTGTTTCGTTTTAAAGCTTTTTTCGCAGTATCGCAACAGCTTAAGCATAAATCTAAAAAAATTGCCAATCACAGTGCAAGAACAAAAAATTTGGAAAAAATTGCAATACTTTGTTGTTGCGATACTGCAGAAAAAATAGCTTTAAAATGAGACATAATTAAAATTAAGGGAACCTGATCATCCTTAACATAAGTTAAACTGTTGATCGGTAGTGTAATTCATTCTAAGTTATCATCTAAACACATACTAAACCTTTTCCAAGTTCGCACGTTACGTCAACTCCCCCCCCCCCCCCCCCCCCCCCCCCCCCCCCCCCCGACAAATGTAATTTTTGCCCCCCCCCCCCACACACAAATTGGTAACGTAGTTTATGAAAGCTCATCAGACAGTAGTTATTCATGTAATTCTCCATGCAATTACTGTACAGAGAACTTAGAAATTATTTCAATTTGTAATTTATCTACGTTATACATGAGGGGTTGACCACTGTTCTAAAGAGTTAAATGCTCTGAGAAATTCCCACGAGCATAAGAATATACTCGAACTTTATGTGATTTGAGAATTTAATGAGCATTCATAATCATTTTGAATTAGAATTTAAAATATATTTTTTTATATTTTTATTAATAATAATTACATTGTTAAAATTTCGCGGAAAAATATATTGCTTCAAATTGGAAAAGGCGCTTAATTTAAATGGCAAAAGAAGTCACAATAATAGAAAACATATTATTCGCATCACACAGCGTGTCTTGTTCAGAGTTGCTACAATATCCCAATTTATAAATTCTTCGAGGCATAAAACCCACCATACACCTAGAAGATTTGTAATATTAATGCAAGACAATTTTGTTTCTAAATAAAATTTTAACACATTTTAGTTAAGTTTTCAAATAAAAAAGATAAATTTTGAACCTAAGAAATGAATTTTTTAATAAAATGATTAAAATCTTTAACAAAAAATATTAATTTCTAACAAAATAGTTGAATTTTCAATCCAAAAAATTAATTTTTTACCAAAAGACTCATTTTAAATAAAGTACGTGAATTTTCATTTAAAAAGATCAATTTTCAACCAAAATTCGAATATTTGAAATGTTAGAAAAATAAATGTTTAATCCAAAAAAAGAACATATTTAAATAAAAAACAGTTTTTCCTCATCCAAAAAAATGATTTTTCAAACAAAAATGGAAGAATTAAATTTTCAGTTAAAAGAACCAATTTAAAAAAAAGGATTCTCAACAAATTAATTCAATTTAAACCTAAACGAAGATCGACCAAGAAAGATACAGTTTCAATAAAATATAACAATTTTCAACTCAAAAATCTAAATTTACAAACAAAAACTAGAATAGTTCAATTTTCAGTAGAAAAGTAATTTATAAACAACAACGAAGCGAGTTTTCAGCAAAATTAATTTGCCACTAATCAACTAAAAATATTAATTTTCGAATAAATAGTGGAATTTTCTAACCAAAGGATGAATTTTCTATAAAAAGAACGAATTTGTAGCTATACATTTTTTTCAGCCGAAGAAATAAATTCTTAACCAAAAATAAGATACGAGAAATTTTCTACAAAACAACATTTTTTAACGAAAAAGGTTGCCAAAACAAGAGTAGTTCCATTTTCAGTTAGAAAAGTAAATTATAAACAACAAAAAGCGAGTTTTCAGCAAAATTAATTAATTTTCAACTAATCAACAAAAAATATTAATTTTGAACAAATAGTAGCATTTTCAACCCAAAGGATGAATTTTCTAAAAAAAAGAACGAAATTTTAACTGAACATTTTTTTCAGTCGAAGAAATGAATTGTTAATAAAAAAATAGGATAGTGAAATTTTCTATAAAACAACACTTTTTAACGAAAAAGCTTATACTTATATTAAAAAAGGTAAATTTTCCACACAAAAATGGAACAGTTAAGGTGAATTTTCAACTAAAATGATAAATCTTCTACTGAACAAATTTATTTTTTAACCAAGAACATGAATTTTCAACCTGATACATGTATTTTCAACTAAAAAGATAAATTTTCTATCAAAAATAAAATATTTACGTTTTCAGTTAGTTAAATAAATTTTGAACCAAAAAAGAAACGAATTTTGAACAAAATAGTTTAATTTTTAACCACAGAAATTAATTTTTAAGAAAAAAGATGAAGTTTCAACTAATAAGAGTACTTTCCTACGTAGAAAGACGGATTTTCAACAAAAAATGAATTAATGAATTAAATTCATTACATTTTCAGTAAAAAAACTTAACTTTGAATCAAATCAATGCAAATTTGCAACGAAATAGTATAACTTTCAGGTAAGAAGATTAAATTTCTATCAAGAAAGATCAAATTTCGACAAAAAATGGAACACTTACATGTTCCGTTTAAAAAATTAATTCTAAATAAGAAAAAACTATTTTTCAACCAAAAAGATAAATTTTATACAAAAATATACGAATTTTTAACAAAGTACATGATTTTTTAACCAAATATTTGAATTTTTAAAGGATTTTTCAACCAAAAAGTGGAATTAGTCACCAAGAAGCTTAAATATTCTCCCAAAGATTCGAATTTTCAACAAAATACAGGAATTTCAAACGAAATATTTTAATTTTTATCTTACGAAGATAAATTTTGAACCAAACATGTACGAGTTAATTAATTTTCAACTAAAAACCATTTTTTCAACAAAATAATTAAATTTTCAATAAAAAAAGTGTGTCAACTAAAATTATGAACCAATAAACAAATATTATTTTCAACCAAAAAAGATAAATTCTCAACGAAAAGCGTTATATTTTATAGTTCAACCAAAAAGGATTTTAATTTTACACCAAAAATAGTTGAATTCAACCAAAAAAGGTGAATTTTCAACAAAATAGTTTGAATCCTCAACCAAAAAAGATTAATTTTTAACCAAATAGTTGCGATTTTCAACCATAATAATAAAATGAACTTCAACTTTAGTTTTTCAAAAATTCCTTAACTCAATTAGGTTTTCCCTTACTTTTTGGAATTACCTGATCTGTAGCAACTCTGTAATCTAAAAATATATGTTTATTTCACTCTAGAATGTTTTTTGTAAAAAAATATGTAGTAATTATAAGATATATTTGTTTAAACAAAAAATGCTTTAAATTATCTTAAATGCCCTGTTTGAGCTTAAATGCCGAGCATATTCTCGAGGTTGACCATTCTACTGTTTAGTGGAATGGTCTGGCTCACACTTCAGCTTTTAAGAGTAATCAACTCCTCGGGTAAATAAAATTGAGATTGGTTAAACTCTTACCTTCTAAATAGCCCTAGACGTGTGCTTAAAATGACAGATAAGAAGATTATCAATCGCATTGCTGATTATTAAAAGCTCTTGAAAACACACAACACAACATCACCGAGCAAAGTAAATTAAGGCAGGCTTCGTTCATTCAATAAACTTGAAACCAAAATCTTTTCTTAAAAAATATTAAATAAAATAGTCGTTTTTTTAACTTTTTTTGACACAACTCTAAATTATATGAGAAAGAAATATTAGATTTGGAAATTAACAACCAAATGCAAGTTTGAATGGAAGGTACACAAAGTTTCGTATGGATTTAGTGATTAGTCACTCCAATTATTAGGAAAAATACCATTTTTTTATTAGGAAACCAAATCACTCATAAGCAATACGATCTTTTCATTCAGTATTAATCGCAATTAACACTGTCGGACGTACAATTTTCCCTTTTATAGTTACGACTTTACTTTTAAAATCAACGTGAAATTAAACCGAAAAATGTATAAACTTCGCGTTAAGAATTTCAAAAGCAATATCACGCGAAGTATTTTTACTTATACAATATTTTCATTTAAAACTAGTACTTATATAGTTCTTATCACTACAGTAATTTTATTAAGTAGAACACTGTATATAAAAATGTTTGGAATTTTTATCTAGCAGATCTCAAATCTTATCGAAGAAAAAAAAAGAAAAAAAACGCGTTTCCAATTTTTAATGCAAAGACATGCAACATATCTTGTATCTTTGGATGCTAGTTTCTCAAATGCTTGCAGCCAAAGTCGAGCAATTCATATGCGATAAAAGCAAAAGTCTCATTTATTAATTAACTGTCGAAATCACTATTATCAAATAATTCATGATATCAACTCTCTTTTTGGCAAAACAAACAGCCTTGCTTTTCTTAATAATTTGATTTAACTTGAATTATATATCTTTAAAGCATTTCAGAAACGATTGAATAAATTAAAATTATCAACGAAAATGAACAGAACATAATAAAAATTAAGGAGGCATTGAATAATATTACTATTATGAAGACCAAATGCGTAGCGCAAAAATATATTTTATACAATGTCCCCTTGATCTTCAGATTAAGCCTAATGTCACGGAAATGCAACAAAAAAAAAAAAGATAAAAATCGTAATACAAGTTTCGTGTTCATTTATCACAAATCTCAGGTAAAGGCACTTTGGTGTCCAGATTCAATCTCTTTGGAAGAATCTAGCTATCTTAAAAATATAATAGAACTTGAAACGCAAAACTACAGAATGCTAAACTGTATCATAATACTGTTAAGCTTAAGATATTCCGTAAATAAATGTATCTCTGAACTTTCAACAAACATTTTTTCCTAACCCTAATAATCAGATTTTCAGTTTTTCAAATCTTAAGTTGCCTTAACTCTCTCAAAAATGTATCAAACATTATTGAGAGATAATATTTTTGCAACAAATGTTAGTTGCAGAGTATAATACTAATAGAGAGATTACGATAAGATCTATAAAAATAGAAACTAAAAATTAGTAATAATCGAGAATTGAAAGTCTTTTTTCTCAAAGCTAACAAGTCTTAATGATTGTGTTACTAGATCAACGACACAGCTTCTCTGAGATTTCAAAAGGTTTTGTTTCTCATATGAAGTAAGCGTATTCGAAATGTGTCTGTCTTTTGTTATTATCAGCATCAATGAAACAGTTAGGCGATTGGTAAGTTTCATCGTTAGTATCGTCTGTGCCGCAGTTAATGTAATTATCGTTCCTGTCGCGTACCTTGCGTACGATGTTAGGACACTCCTTCTGAATGCGAGTCCAATCTACGGGAGCCCGTTTAGCATATGGCCCGGTGGAACACATCAGTAAAAACTCGTACGTTAGCTCCCTCGATGCTAAAACAAAAAAGGTATCATTTATTTATTTTTAAAAGTAAGCATCCTTTCTTTATTTTAATAACTTAAGAATATTCGTCTCATCACGATTTGGTTGTCTGTCTTTTTTTTTTCTCGCAAAATGAACAAGTGAGAGTGAGAAAGACAGAGATGGTCGCGATCCAGAAACCGTTCTAATTTATTCCTTTCATTATTTATTACTCAGAAATACCACAGAAGTTAATGATATTATGAATTTTTGTTTGATAATTACATTGACCATACACAAATATTGATTTTAATTTAAGAAAAAGGAAACAATAATTAAAATTGTAGGGCTAGTAAAAAAATACTTTATAATATTATTATTTTTAATAAAAAACAATTCAATTTAACCAAACACGAATCTTCAAAAAATAGTGGAATCCCTCACAAAAACTAATAGATTTTTAACAAAATAATTCAATTTTCAACTAAAGAGATGAATGTTAAATAATATAATAGAATTTTACACGAAAGCATATTGATTTTTCACTACTAAACATTTGAATTTTTCACCAAAAAGATTAAACTTCTATCAACAGATGAATTTTCAGAAAAATTTCAACCAAGAAAGATTTCATTTAAATTCTCAATAGCAAAATATGATGTTTCAACACATAAGTTGATTTTAAACCAAATAGTTGAATCTTATACAAAAATAAATGAATTATTCGGCTAAAAAGACGAATTTTTAACAAAACACGTTCAATATTCAATAAAAAAAGGATTCGTTTTTTACAAAAAAGTTAAATTTAAATGAAGTAGTTGAATCTTTTACATAATTCAATGAAAACGAGTTAAATTCAAACAAAACGATAAATGCCCAACAAAACAGTTTAATTTTCTACGAGAAAAAATTCATTTAACAAAACAATAATTAATTTTTTAACCAAATAGTAGACATTTCAACCCAAAAAGAATAATAATAGTAGAATAATACTATTTAAAAATGTTTGAAGCCAGGAAGACAATTATTTTAGAAGACTTTTGAATTTTAAGAAACGTTCATTTTTGAATGAAATAGATGACTTTTTGAACAAAAAAGATTAATGCTTAATCCAAAAAGTCAAATTTTCTATTCATAACAGTTTAATTTTTGACAAAATTATAATTTTTTAACAAAATAGTCGAATTTTTAACTCGCAAAGATGAATTTTCGACACAAAATGTAATCACTAAATATGAAAGATGTCTGCTACAAAAAAAAATATTTTTCATGCAAAAAGACGAAGTTTAGACGAAAAAATGTGATTTTTTTAAACAAAATAGTGGCACTTTGAACTTGAAAAAATGTATTATGAACCAAACGTTCGAATTTTCGGAGTAAGAAGAATAAACTTTGAACAAAAACCAAACAGTTGAATTATTAAGCCGACAAAGACGAATATTTTTTGCAAAAATGTCAATTTTTAACAAAAAAAAGTTCATTTTTAAATAAGAGTGATAACTCTTTGACCAAAAAAGATTAATTTAAAAAAAAAGAGAAACGAAACTTCTATTTAAAACAGTTTAATTTTCGACAAAAAATATTAATTTGAACAAAATAGTTGAATTTTTAACGTGCAAAGATGAGTTTTCCACCAAATGTTCTAATTTTAAAACAAAAAGAGCTTAGACTAGAACTAAAATTCAAATAGTTGTACTTTAAAGCTAAAAAGACTACTCTTTTGCAAAGAAAATTACATTTTCAACAAAATATTAATTTCTAAATAAGAAAGATGAATTTTTAATAAAAAAAACCTTTTTTTTTAAACAAATCAACCTTCATAGAAAAAGATAATTTTTTTTACAAAATAGTATAATTTTCAACTCGTAAATATGAATTTTTGACAAAAAATTTCATTAATAATTAGGAAAGATGCATTTGCTACCAAAAAAGATAACTTTTCAATGCAAAATAATGAATTTTCTATGAAAAAAGATGACTTCTTTGAGAAAATAGTTAAACTTTTCACTCGCAAAGATGAATTTTCAAGCCAAAGAGACGAATTTTCTCTTCAAAACAGTTTAATTTCCGACAAAAATTATTAATTTTAACAAAAAGTTCACTTTTAAATAAGAAATATAACTTTTTGTGCAAAAAAGATGCATTTTTAATCCAAAAAGACGAATTTTGTATTCAAAGCTGTTTAATTCCCGACAAAAAGATGAATTTTCATTCCAAAAGTTTTAAAAAAATTCACTATTATAATTACACAGGCCGACAAAATTTGACAAAGGTCCGAAACCAGAGACCAGACCTAGTATACCCGAAGGTTTTTGCTGCGCTGAATCCGAATCCGACCTCAGA
>NC_046658.1:112683208-112691442 GCF_010883055.1 Belonocnema kinseyi | reverse complement strand
GAATTTTTCTGAGGTCAGATTCGGATTCAGCGCAGCAAAAACCTTCGGGTATAGTAGGTCTGGTCTCTGGTTCTGAGAATTGTTGGCCTGTGTTATTTAAAACGAGCTAATCAACCAAACCATAAACTTTACATTTATACTGATTTTTGTGTTTGTTTATAGCGATAATAAATCAACAATTAAAATAAAAGTGATCTTTAGAGAGATCGTTGAAATGTACCCAATTGAATTTTATGTGACAGTTAAATCCGGGTATTATTGAATTTTTAAACTAAGAAAGACACATTTTTTATCAAAAATGGAATAGTAATTTTAAATTATATATAAAAAAAGAATTTTCTTCCCCATTACTAATTTTTTTGAACTAGATTTTCGAACTTTCGAGACAAAATCACGAATTCTGTATAAAAAAAACAGTTGAATTATCAAATCGAAAATATGAAATTTTGATAAAAACTGGGATTTTGTACCAAAAAAAGATGAATTTCCAAAAAAAATACAAGAACTCTCAACCCAAATGACGAATTTTCAAACTAAACTAGATTAATTTTCAACAAAATAGTTCAATTTTACCAAATATAGTTTAATTTTAACTTGAAGAGAAACATTCTCGACCAAAAATGCAATAGGCAAATTTTCGATTACCGAAGTAATTTTTTAACTAAAAAAATTTTTTATTTTAACAAAACAGTTCATTAACAAATAGTTGAATGTTTACTTAAAAAGAACCATTTTCGACCTAAAATGGAATAGGTAAATTTGCCATTACCAAAGTAATTTTTTAATAAAAAAAAAAGAAAATTTTGGACAAAAAAGTTCAATATCCAACCAGAGATGAATTTTTATCTAAAATTTTGAATAGTCAACCAAACAATGTATTTTTAATAAATTAGTTCAACTTTACAACCTAGTTTTTAATTTTTCAACTAAAAAGATGAATTTTTAAACAAAAATATTAATTTACTACTAAAAAAGATGAATTTTCTAAAACAAAATTTAAAAATTCTGAACCAAAATGTACAATTTTTTTAACAAACTTCAAGAATTCCGAACCAAAAAGTAGAATTTTCTATTGAAAAAGAAGATTTTTTAAACAAAAAGAATAATTTTCAATCAAAGTAAAAGAAGTGGCAAGGAAAAAAATTTCCGGTTCGCAAACATGTTTTTCACGGCAATTGAAATAAAAAAATCGACAGCTGAAATTTGCCTGATTTGAAGTAATAAAAATTAAACTTTAAATTAAAACACTCAAAATGCAACTGTTTTCAATTTTCAACTTTTATAATCAGAGCTAAACATTTTTCCATTTAAATCAATAAAAACTGAGCTGCTAATCATTTTAAGAAATATTAAGCTTGAAATATTAAAAATTTAGCGAATACATTCTCGTTATAAACTGAACACTTCCTCTATTAAAAATTAAATTATTTTCATTTTAAATAGTTTAAACATTTTTCAAAAGCTTCCAAATTTTATTTTAAAATCTTGAAACACCTACGTGTTGTTTTACATTTATTCAGATTTTAAATTATTTTTTGAAATTTGTTCAGAACTTCTAAGCATCTCCTAAAATGTTTCGAATTCTTCCTAGATTTTGTTCTCAGATCCTGCAAAATAAAAAACTCTCAGATTCATTTGTGATAATTTTGGAATCATTTGGATCCTTTTAAATATTGCCCTAAAATTAATTTTAAAAAAATAATAAAAAGTCATTTTCAGTTTTCCAAGGAATCGAAAGGAAATGTTTTGAATTCTTTTTGAAACCTTTCATAATTCATAAAAAGCTTCTATGTTTTCGGAATCTGAAAAATCTATACTTTGTTTCAATTCAGATCTTCTAAATATCTCTTCCACTTACTCGAATTTTTTTTAGGAATTAAAGGTATTTATGTTCACATTTGATCAACTAAAAAGGGTTTTTAAAATTCAAAATTGTGGATTTCAAACGCTACTATTTTTTTATTTTACTACTCATTGAAACTGCACTTTATAAAATGAAAAATTTACGCTTAAAAATTAAAATCCAAAATAAAATTTGCCAGTGAACGATTGTCGAATTAGACGCTGTAAACTGAATGATATAATTGAAAAGGATAAAACTTTAACACATAATTAAAAAAGCTAGCGAAATGAAACTAAGATTTCTTTTTCTAAAAATTTATAAAATTCCCGGTCAAAAAATGAATTCCTGGTTTTCCAGTTCATCGACCACTCTGTATAATTCAAGCTTAAAAAACTTGTTTTTTTCCGAAATTCTGAATTAAAATGCTTAATAATTTACATGAATGTATAAAGTAAAAGCTTTTAACAATTTTCTATTAAATGCTATTCAACTTCAAAATCCAAATTTTGTTTCTTTTCTAAATCGAACAATTTAAAGATTTCTAGTTAAAATGCATAAATCCACGCTAAAATTTGAAATACTCTATATTGAAGAATGAATTAATAAATATCGGAATGTTCAAAATTATTTAATTTTGAACAATTTTCAGTAAAAAAAAACGTTACACTTTTTTTTAAATGAACACTTTAAATTAGAACTTACATTATTTAAATTTTAAGTTGTTTTAAATTAAGAATTTTTCAATTGTTCTTTATTAATCGACATTCATTAGTTTTATTTCCAAATCAAAAATGGAGGAATTAACATTGTAACGTATAAAGTTTAAATTATTTCTAAATATTAATAAAATTTTTAATGAAAGGGTTTAAAAATGAACATTTTAGACTGAAGCATTATTTGAATAAAATCTGAATGGAAAGAAAGCGTATAATTACGAATATACTAATTGAAAGTTTTTTGAAAGTTAAAAATAGTTCATGTTAAAATCTATATACTGTTCAATTTTGAGCAAATTCAGAATTTCCTTTTAAAGAAAATTACTGTTCATTTTTAAAAAATGTGTATGGATTGAAACTTTTCGGTTAAACTTTCATGTAAATATAACGTTCTGACATTTTTAAAAGTTGAAAATTGTTAAAAATTCGATTCAATTTTGAATTTGCCAACAGTGAAAAATTCACTATTGTTAAATTTTCAACAGTTCCGATTGACTCTCTGTAGGGAATTTCTGAGTTTGTAAACAAATCCCAACTTTAATGATCATCTCCTTATAAGTCTTCAAAAATTAATTAAAAAAATTTTCAATTGATTGAAATGAATAAGCATAATGGAAAATTTGTTAAGAAAAAGATTTTAGAATTAAGCATTGTAATTTAGCGGCCACCCTGAAAATGTAGAAATTACAGGATGTCTACTCAATTCCTGGAAATAAATTCCCTAACAAATTCCAAATTTTTTCCAGTTATCTAGATTTTCCATGTACAATTTTATTAATAAGGATCCACTCAAATAATAATTATCGCATTTTTTTAAAGACATCGTCTATTTTTTTTTAATTTGGAATAAATAAATAAATAAATAAATAATACTGAACACAATAATCATTTCTGAAACTTGTTCCTAAAGTCAAAGAATTTAAATAGATAATAATTTCAAAAAAACATTGTATTTTCATATTTAAAATTCAGTGCATATTTAACATTAATATTTTGAAAAAAGCTAAATTTCTGAGATTAGGGAACATTATAAAAAGAAACTTAATTTAAATCCGTATGAATCCAGTAGCATAAAAGTTACTTTTACAAATTAAAAAAACAAACATTCTTACTTATTTTTGTATTTTGTATCTAATTCCAAGTTTTCCAGGCGAGTAGACACCTTGTATTAATATGAAAAAAATGATGAAAAGTGACAAATAGTAAGGAAAATATATTAACCGCTTTTTTTAGGCTTCGTTTTCAGGGATTCAGAATTCGTGCGAGCTTTATAAGTTTCTTCACTCTCAGAAGTCGCGTTGCTGTCCAGACTTAATTCTCTGCCAATGCCATGAGTCTGAGCAGTCGGAAGATTGTGCGGACTTGACTGACGATTAGGAAGGAACGCAGCCTCCTCGTCGAGACTAAAAAATTCTACTCCGCTACCAAATTGTTCCCCTTCTCCGGTAAAATACTCGTCGAGAACTAGTTTTGCGGTCTGGAAAAGAAAATTAATCATTAAATTTTTCAAGTGAATTAAAGTTAATTATTAAATTATTAAACTCATGGATTGAAGTAGCAGGACTTGGATCAAATAGACGGCTTAAAAAAGTCATTTAGTTGCGCATTAGTTGCGCACAATAACCAAGGAAATCAGATGTAATTTCGAAAAAAGTCACATGAAGATAATAGTAGCTGCATTTTTAACCAAGAACATATTTTTTACCACTGAAGACGAAATTTCAACAAGACATTTCTAAACAAGAGCGTGGAATTTTAAACCGAAAAGATCAATTTTTGTTAAGAAATCTACCACAAAGCAGTTCAATTATCTACCCAATTGTTGAATTTCCAAAACCAAAAAGATTAATTTTCTGTACAAAACAGTTAAATTTACAACCAGGAAATATGGAGTCTAAAAAAAATATTTTAAATGAAAAATTTGAATTTTTAGTTAAAAATTAGTTTTAACTCACAAAATCCTGAACAAAATGGACGAATCTTCAAGAAAGAAAATCATCTTTTAAATAAGTCATTCAATTTTTAACCTGAAAATATAAACTTTCAATAAATATAAAATAGTTGATATTTTAACAAAAAGGATTATAATTTTTAATAAAAAACAATTGAATTTAGATTAAGAAAAAACATACCAGTTACATTATTTACCTAAAAGTAATGGTTTTTAATCTAAAAACGCAGTTTTTATGCAAATATGGAAGTTGAATTTTCATCAAAAAATAAAAATTTTCTACCAAATAGTTGATTTGAAAAGTTCCCTTGAATCATTGGGGAACCCCCTACTCTTTTCACATACATTCGTTGAAGAAAATTGACAATCGCCCTGAACGAAAAAAATGCTCTATCCGCCCTTACATAAATTTACTAATTTCAAATTCAAATTATTGTTCCTTCCAAATTTTAATATGATAAATTCTTACAAAACTCATAGTTGTAACAATAATCAAAAGTTGAAGGAAATAAAATTTATATAAATGGGTATATAATTAAGTAATGCAATTTGTTAAAAAATTGGGCATTATTTTCGGTCTGTAAATTTCATTTCGTGACCGAATCCATTCTAAATCAGGCCTCGTACCTTTTGTCTCTTTTGAGACTTAAATTTTTTGCCTTATATTATATAATATATATTATATTTTTTGCTTATATTTTTTTTAGACTTAAAATTCTCTTTTGAAACTTTTTTTTTTTAAACTACATCTTTTCAATTTATACCGTAACTTTTTACATTTTCTGCTTATACTAGAAACTGGAAATAAATACATAATTTCCTCCAAAAACAATATATTTTATTCTCAAGAGATTTTGCAATTTCAAGTGTAGATATTTCAAGACTTTTACCTCGAATTTAATTAAACCCGGAAAAAGCGAAAATTTCGTATATAATTTTTTTAGACGAAATTTTGAAATGTTCCATTTTTGTTTAGAGGTAGATTTTCAATGTTAGGGTTTTATTTTGAAATATTATTTTTAATGTGTCTAGAGAGCCCAACACGAACGCACAACTTTGTCGTACTTAATTTTTTTTAAATATAAGGTATTAAATATTTTTGAAAAAATAATTCATAATTTTGAATCGCAAGCGTCTGAAATTCAAAAATAGATAAGAATGATTTTAGACACTTTAATTAGAAAAAGGAGTTGAATTGTATAATGTCTAAGACGACGCTCTAAAAATTAAACAATTTGAATTTGAATTAGAGAATCACGAAACTAGTATGATTTTAGAATAAAATTTCGAGAATAGGACAATTTCAAAACGTTAAAAATGGAGTATTTTAAGATATAATCATTGGAAATTGGGTCATTTAAAATTCTGAGAAAATAAAATTGTATTCTTTATAATTAAAAGCGTTCAAAATTAAATCATTGAAGATTGGAAACTTGTGAATTTGAATAATTAAAAAATTGCAATTATTTGAAGTAAATTTAAATTGCCTAATAAATTTATAGGTTTGAAATAGCTAATTATCCTTTCAAAAGTATACATACATCAAAATTCAGAAGTCTATAATTGTAACACTTTAAAATTACCGAAATGATTCGTTTACTGATGTATGAATTTCAGATAGTTTAATTTTATTCTTTTTTTTTATTTTAAACTCAATTTTGAATTTTTGAATTTAAAATCTTCCTCTAGATTCTAGAGATTTTAGATTCATTCTAGAAATATTTGAATTTGAAATGATTTATTTGTTTAAATCTTCAACTCAAAAGCAGACAATTTTAAGATCTCATATTTAAACTTAAAAATTAAAATAAAGAATACAAGTCAATGTTCCTGTAATATGATTTCAGTTTTTGAAAGTACAATTTTAGGCTTTTGCAATTCGAAATTGCTTTATATTTACATCTAAAATTATTAAATTCAAAACTGACTATCAAGTTTTTTAATACATTTTGAAATATTTAACAGCGAAATGTTCCTGAAATTTGGAATATTTGAATTTGAAACTACGATATTGTGAAATTTTTAATTTGAAACCTCCAAAAATTAACCTACAAATTAATCTAAGAAAAAATGTAGCTTCAAGGCCTCAAAGATTAAACTGTATTAGAATTGCACATTCAAAACTATAATTTTAAATTAAAATTATAGAAATTTTAAATTAAAATTATAGAAATTTTAAAGACGATAAATATATTATTAATAAGTATATTATGTCATATCAAGTGACATTTAAAACGACTAGATAGATTTTTTCCAAAAGATGTAATTTCTACAAAATAAAAAATTACTGTCATTTTCACCGTTCAAAATTGCAAAATTAAAAATATTGCGAGAAATATTGTGAACCTTTAAAGTTTAATTATTCTAAAAACTTTGAAAATTATATACTTTCTAATTGGAAAGCTTCAAAAATTACAAAATTCGCGAATTATGAAATACGGGGAATCTCCCGACGTAATATTTTTCTCCGGGTGACCACCCTGATTATATCATGTGTGGCCATGCCAGTTTAATCTTAAGCCAGCACATGTTTTTTCAAAAAATAAAAAACCAAAACATTTTTTAAGGTTGAAATAAAAGTCACAAAAAAAAGTCGCATGATACGAGCCCTGAAAGTGTCTTGACTTTGTCTTACCTTGACAAGGTCCAAATCACAGCCAGTGATCTTTAGAGATTGGTTACCAACTGTAACGGTATATTTGTATTCGCCAATGCTGGCGTCGTTGGTGGAGAAGCTGTGGGCCAGACGAGAACGAGAACTTTGCTGCTGCAGTCTGTTGCTTTCGTCGGATGCACTGCTGTTTAACGAAGAACTTGATCCGCCTATTCCGCCTTTCTCTCCTCCACCTTGGTCTAATCGCACGGGTGAAGCATTTCGTTGTATCGTATCCTTAATTAAATCCTTCGCATAGCTGAACACATAAAAAGACAAAAGATATTTTAGAATTAAAATAATATTCAAATCGGCTGTTTTAAACGAAAAAAAATTGACGATTTCTTCCCGGTTCGCAAAATAGGTTTAGTCAATAAAGTTTAAAAATTCAAACAGTAGAGCTAAACATTGTTCCATTTATAGCAATAAAAAATAAACTACAAATAGGGTTGTTTCGTGATTTTAGATAGAATAATTTTTTAATACATAATTTTAATTCGAATCGAAGATGCTTTATAATTTTTTTCTTTTGTGTCGTTCAGCAGCAAAAAATTATTAAAAATTGAAGGCGGTAAAACACTTATTCAAATTAGTATCACGTGCTGGTCACGTGACTCAGAGGTTCTCATAATTGTCTACCTATGTGACGATGCCAAACTCATGATAAAGAGGTTAGGCCACGGTCTGCTGTCAATTTTGACTATTCTGATTTGATACCTTTATTTGTTAAGGATTATGTGACAAAAAAAGTTACCCTGTTGGTAATATTTGGATTAAGAGTCAGTAGTCTGTTGAAGGAAAACAGTAAGTGCAATTATTAACACATTTCAAAATCGTACATATTTACGAATTGTTTCAGTAAACATGACTACATTTAAGGGCATGTGACACAGCTAAATACCTATATTACCGACCACAGTTTTTCAGTTCACTGAATGTTTTTTTGAACCTGTGAACTTTTTTTGTAAATAAAATATCGAGCTGAAACTTTGGGAAATGTATTAGAGTGAAATAAAGTACGTTTAGGTACTGCATTTTGGTAGAAACTTCACTGAAAATTATTTCATCTTT
>NC_046658.1:112670914-112683108 GCF_010883055.1 Belonocnema kinseyi | reverse complement strand
AATTTTCAGTGAAGTTTCTACCAAAATGCAGTACCTAAACGTACTTTATTTCACTCTAATACATTTCCCAAAGTTTCAGCTCGATATTTTACTTACAAAAAAGTTCTTAGGTTCAAAAAAACATTCAGTGAACTGAAAATGTGAAGTCGGTAATATAGGTATTTAGCTGTGTCACATGCCCTTAAGTACTTTTTAAATAAATTCTTTATACAAAAGTTTTGGTTTTAAATGTTTTTCCAATGTTTATAATGTTTTTAAGCAATATTTTGCGACTTCAATTTTAGATGTGCACATAACCAAAAGAAAACATCGGCACAGAAAAAGATATTTGAGAATCATTAGCTGTGATTGATGGTAAATCCGACCCCTTTGACGTCAAAGGGGCCCTCCAATCGATATCGTGATAGAAAATTCATATTTTACCAATAAATTAAAAATAGCAAACAATATGTACAAAATATTTCATGGGCGTTTTTATAATTAGAATTTTATATACTATAAGATCCATTTATTGGAAAAATGATACCTGACTTTGGAAACAACCCTATTAAAGCCTTGAATTTTAAACTAGTTAAATTGAAGTTTAAAAGTTTTATCGTTCAACATTTTTGTATTTAAATGCTCAATGATTTAGACGTAAAAAATGAAAGGTACTAACAATTTTCGAATGAACAATTTTGATTGAAATTCAGATAAACTGCATGAGTTATAATTCTTTTAAAATAAATTAATGAATTCAAACATTCAGATTCGATTTTAAAAACATAAATCCACTTTATCATTTGCAATGCTCTAAATTAAAGAATCATTCAACTTTAAAATGTTCAAAACTATATTATTTTAAACACCTTTAAAGCTGGAAGCGTTAGAAATTGAAAAATTAAACAAAATTTTAAACTGAACTTTTTCGTAAATGAGAAGTTAAATCATTTTCATTTTAAATAGTCTAAACATCCTTGAAAAACTTCAAAATTGTCTTTAAAAGTATTGAGCAATTTCGAAGCTGCTTTAAATGTATTCAATCTTAAAATTATTTTTAGAAATTTTTTAGAACTTCTAAATATTTGCTTAAAATAGAATTTTTCCTGCAATGTTTGGAAACTCCTGCATATTTTAAAACATTTTCTTAAAACCTTCTAGATTCTCTTTTAACAATTTGGGAAAACTTTTTGAATATTCTTTTAAAATAATATTCCAAAATCAAAAACTATTTTCAATTTCTAGGAATTTTACGAAAATTTTCTTATTCGTTTGAAGCCTTTTACAATTCTTCAAAAGTTTATAATTTTTTTTTTTTCTGTAAAAATTTACATTTTGTTTCAAGTTTGGCTGTGGCTATTTGAACCGAAATTTCGGTAGGAATAGCCAAATTTTGTTGGTATACACTTCGTTTAAATTATTTGAAATCATTTCAAGTTTTAGATTAATTTTGAATCTTTTCACAACTTCTAAATTCGTGTTAAAATGTCTCAAATTTTTTTACAATAAATAAGTGTTCAATTGTTATTTAAACACCAAAATCCAACAATTTCCCTTACAAATTAAAGTATATCCAAATTTTAACGATACAAGGCTTTCTATGTCAAAAAATTCAGTTTCAAATTGTTTACTTTTACATATTTGGTTTGAATTCATTCGTCTTAAATAAAAAGCGAAATATTTCAAAAAATTCAATAATTATTCTTTTGGTTAATTAAAAATTTTGAAATTGAATTGATTGAAGATTGCATATTTTAGACTGAAAGAATCATTTAAATTGAGTGAAAACCTTAAATTACAAATACATTATGATGAGTTATTTTTAATTTAAAAATAGTTTATAACAATTCAACTACTAATTACTTTTAAAACTTTTGAGATCGAACTTTTTTCAGATTTTTCTTCTAAATATTTGTCAAATTACCGGGCAAAACATAAATTTACTGTTATTTCCCGGTCTCAACAATTTTCCTATCATTTCCCGTTTTCTCGGTCGAAAGGCTAGCTACCCTGAATATTTTACATTAGCTACTTACTGTATCTTGTCCTCGGAAGTACCCGTAATTTGGACAAGTCGTTCTTTAGCTCCAGGGTTTACTGCGAAAGAATAAACTTAATTGTTTAAACTTAAAATGAAAAGGTTCAAGCGTTACTGGTTTAATAGTCACATGTTAATTAACATTATCAAAATTGCAAGAGATTAATTCAATCGTGACACTCGGAACGAAAATTTCGGGCAACTTTTGTGATTCGTGTTACATGCTTAGTGTTTTAAACAGTCATATTTTTAAGGGAAGAAAGCGAGTGCGAAGTAGAAGTCCAGCTGAAAAAGGCACTGCAAGTTGACCAGAAATACAGCACTATGTTAATTAATGATAAATGATTCTGATTTTCAACCCTTCACTCAGGCCTCACAGTCCCTATGGGATAAAATATTGGAACCAAAGGGTACTTTCACGCTCAATGGATACTTTTTCGTGCTCAAAGGGTAACAAATTGAGGATAAATTCCTAACATTTCAAAACAATTCAAGTTAAATTCCAAAGAATTCAAATGAATTGAAAACAATTTAAAAATATAAAAAACTTCATTGAAGTCTGTAAATTTAAGAATAAATTCGAAAAATGCAAGAGAATTCAAAAGAATTTGAAAAAATTCCTACGAATTAAAGGTGAGGTTAAAAATAAGACTTTAGGGTCAATTAAATAGAAACTTTAAAAAAAATTTTAAATCCACTAATTTAAATAGAATTGAGTGAATTTAGAAGAATTCAAGTAAACTAAAAAAATCAAGGTAATTCCAAAGAAATTGAGAGAATTCAGATTGAATTCTAAAAAAAACTTAAAATCTTCAAATTTTTGAAATCCAATTAATTTCTAACCAAAGAAGTGACTAATTACTACTAAAAAATTGAAAGTAAATTCAAAAGAATTCATATGAATTGAATAGAAAAATTTAATTGACAAAAATTTCATTTACTACAATAAAAATTGTGTGAATTTATAGATATTTAAGGTAAATGAGAAGAACTCGATGAAATTCATAGAAAAATTAAAAAAAAGTAATCAATAAAGTTAATTCAAAACTATTAGAAAAAGATGAAAAAATTAATTGAATTTATTAAGTTTAAAATGAGTTTAGAAAAATTAAAGAGAATTTTATAAAATTCCTAAAAATTTAAAGTAAATTTAAAAAACTTTAGGACGAATAGATCAAAATCTGTTTAAAAATCCACTGAATTGAGTAAAATTGGGTAAATTTAGAAGAATTCAAAAGGATTCAAAAGAATTCATCATAAATTAATAAGAATTCAAAGGGAATTGAGAGCTCTTATAACCCCATAAAATCCTTTGGAATCTTTTAAAACATGCAATAACCTTACATGTCCTGTAAAATCATTCCATATCATCGGAATTTCCTTAAAATTACATTCAAATTTTTTAAAACCCCTTACACTTATGAAAACACTTTAAAATTGTTTAAATCTCTTGGTAATGTCTTGGGCTCTTTTAAAATACCCTAAAATATTTCCAAATCTACCCTTAAAAGTATTAAAATTAAATCAAATAAAGTTCTGGTAATCTTTTACAATATTTCAAATCTTTTGACACCTATTTAAATCCCTTGAAACTTTTTAAAGATCTTAATAATGCGTGTGAATCTTTTAAAACATCCTCAAATCTTTTAAAACCCCATTAAATTACTAAAATCTATTAAAAATTTCTTCATAATCTTTTAAATTAATCTAAAATATTTAAAATCCTTTAAAATAATTTTATATTTGTTCAAGATCTTGAAAATGTCACATAACGTGAAAAAAAAACTTTAAAATATTACAAATCTTTTGATCATTTTGTCAACTGATCCTCAAGATCAATTGAATACAAACTTTAAAAGTTTGAAACCATTAAAAAAATTTCATTGAATTAAGTAGATTTGAGTAAATTTAGAAGAATTCAGGGTGAATTTCAACCAATAATTTAAAATCTCGGAAATCTTATAAAATTCCATGAAATATTTTTAAATATCTTTAAACTTTATAGATTCTATAAAATCGTTCCATATCTCCCGGAATTCAAAAAAAAAAGTATTTATTCTAAAATATTTCAAACGCCTTAAAATTCCTTCAAATTATTGTAATGATTAGTAAATTCCTTGGAATCTTTTGAAATTCCCCAGAAATGTTCCAAATAAAAATTCTTGGAAATTATTGAAATTTATTACAAATTTTTCAGAATTGGTAAAAATATCCTAAAATATTGCAGAAGAATTCAAAACATAAATAGTGATTAAACCATGCGTTAATTTATTGAAAGAAAATTGACATTATTAAAAATTACATTATGGGTTGTACGGAGGGTATTATATGGGCCAAATCTTGAAAATATATATTTTACGACCTCAACTGAATATAGGATACAATAGAATAGGGGATATAGGGACCGGTCGGTGAGGCCTGCTCACTCCAAAACCGAAAAAATGTATGGGGTCTATTTGAAAGTTAGGTGATTTAAAATTTAAATGACACAAAATTCAAGAAAAATTAAAAAGACCCGTTTTTCACTCCAAACGAATTACAAATTTTGTTAAATAAAATAAATTATGTTTTATGGTCAGAAGATATTAGGCTTCAAAAAAAATTCGGTATCTGTTTAAACTTTAAAATGAAAAAGAAAACATAATAGTTAACGATAAAAAAAAATAGAAAAAACATTCGATTAATGCTTCAAATGCATGAATTAATGCTGCAAAGCTGATTGCTCTCTTTGCTTTACCTCGCTGGAAGGAGATGATGGTCTCGCTGAGTTCTTCGATCATGTGAACACGTCGCCCCTTTATTCCCATCACTGTTTTTACGTAGAAACAATTTAAAAATATGAAGCATTCTGCTCAATGAAAATAAAAACATTGTGCCAAATTTCTAACAATATCTGCCTTTGTAACAAACCAAAGTATCAAAAGTAATTTAAACTCAGAAGTTTACAAGAATAGGGCTCAGATCGACTATAAAGCTTTAAAAAGGTCATATTAGTCGCATAAAATTACAAAGAAAGTCGCATGGAATTTTGAAACAAAGATTCAATATTGAATTTAATATAAAACGGTTTAAACCTAAGATTTTCACTAGAAATATATTGCATTTTCAATGAATAAATTGAATTTAGAACACAAAGGCGATTAAAAAAAAAGCATTTAGTTTTTGAGCAAAGACGATGAATTTTGAACAAAATAATTGAATTTTCAACAAAATATCTGACATTTTAACCAAAAGGTTCAATTTTTATGCCAAAAAGAAGCACTTTTTTAGAAGATTAGTTACATTTTTAACAAGAAATTTAATTTTCAATCCAAATGGATAAATTTTTGATTTAGAAAAACGATAAATTTTCAATCGAACAGGTAGAAAAAGAGGAATTCTTTTAAAAATGGGGAAAAGTGTGAGGATCGTAATTACATTCAAAATTAATCGACTTTAAACTTTTTTGACTTGAATAAAATGACGTCAATAAAACTGAAAAAAATCGAATTTTAAAGCACATTTTTCCATTTGAAGAAATAAAAAATAAACTACAAATTAAAGCACTCAAAATAAAACTCTTGAGTTTTAAACTCTTAAAATGAACTTCTTATATTATTTTCATCTTAAATAGTAAAAACCCCCTTGGAAAGTTTCAAAATTGTATGTAAAAGTCTTGAAAAATATAAATCGTTTTACATTTTTGAAATTTTTAATTATTTTTGAAATTTTTTCCAAACTTCTAAATATCTGTTAAAATGAATCGAATTTTTCCGACGATTTTTAGAAAATCCTGCAAATTAAAAAAACTCCTTGAAATCTTCCAGATTATTTTTTGACAATTTTGGAAATCTTTTAATATCTTTTTAAATATTCTCTTGAAATAATTTTTCAAAATGAAAAATCATTTTCAATTTTCCTAGGAATCTCAAGAAAACGTTTTTTGATTCTTTTGAAGCCCTGCTTAAAAAGCTTTTATTTTTTTTTTGAAATATGCAAAAATTTATATTCTCTTTTAAATTAGACTGCTACTATTTGCACCGAAATTTCCGTATAAATAGCCGAATTTTGTCGGTACAAATACTTCGTTAAATTATTTTAAATAATTTTAAATGTTTTAAATTAATCTTGAATTTTTTCAAAACTTCTAAATATTTTTAAAAATTATTCCAATTATTTCCACAAATAATAAGTGTTCAATTGTTATTTATATAAAAAAAATTAACAATTTTACTTACAAATAAAAATTCTTTTGAAAATAACAATTAAAATTGTAACATTCAGAGTTTAAAAGTTCTTCGAAATTTTAACGATTTAAGGTTTTCCATGTCAAATAATTCAGTTTCAATTTTTATACTTTAAAATATTGGGTTTAAATTATTCAATTTAAATGAACATTCAAATGTTGCTAAATATTAAATAATCATCCTTTATCTTAATTTAAAAAAATTTTTAATTGATTGTGTTAAAAACAAAATATTTTAGACTGAAACAATATTTCGAATTTAATGAAATGTTTTAATTACGAATATATAATTATGAAGTTACTTTTAAGTTGAAAATAGTTTGAGGTTTCAACCTGACGTTTACATTTTTTTAATACGAAGACTTTCGAATTGAAAAAATTCAATTTTTAACGTTAAAATCTGAATGTTCTTCAATTTTTAACGGATTCAGAATCTTGTTGTCAAATCAATTATTATTCAATTTTTAATACTTAAAGTACAGAACCATTTTGAAAATATTTTATTTACAGTCGATGAAATGAAAATGGTTCTTATCCGAAATTCTCAACTTCAAACGCTTTTATTTTTTACTTTAAGTCTTCAGGACTGCATTTTAAAATTCTTTCAATTAAAAATGTAAGCTTAAAAATAAAAATCTAAAATGGAAAATTTTTTAAGTGAAAGATTTTCGAATTAGATATTGTGAACTTAATGATATAATTAAACGATATAATTAAGATAACTATTTTTAAAAACTTTTGAAATCGAACTTGGGACAGATTTTTCTTCTAAAGATTTGTAAAATTCATTTGTAAAATTCATTTGTAAAATTCATTTGTAAAATTCTACATTGTTTAATTTCAAACTCTATTGATTAAAGATATTCTAAGCATTAAGCTTTATTGATGAATGATTAATTTTTTAATGTTCTAAATTAAAATTATACCGTTTTTTCTAGTATTAAATTTTAATTTTTTAAATTGCATTGTGATTAAAATTGAAACTAATTGTAAGTATAGCTAACTTCTCACAAAAATGGGAAAAAGTTGCATTTTCTCAAAAAATTATCACGATCAGAGCCCTATAAGAACTAAAGAATATTTGACATTTTTGAATTAATACATTTCCTATTTACCTTTTCCTGAATCGCTGTTTCGAATGACGACTTCGTCTTTGCAGTAGTTTTTACCAGGAATCCTTGTAGGCTTCGTAAACTTTCCGCTATTCTTGATAACTTCTCCTGGATTCAAGACTGGATGAGTAGGCGACGACATCGACATTGTTAGCAAACTTGTTGGAGTTTCCGGGGTCATTGGCTCGTTCTGGGAAAATAATCATTTAATTTTCCATTTTATTATTTTATTTTGAAATAGTAGAGTGGAAGTTTCGAGTATGCTGGCTTTTAACGGCAAAGAAATTTAATTTCCAGAAGAGACTCACATTCTCTAGACACGTTAGCTTTTGTGTGTAGTACGAATCCATTGAATCAGAATGATGCCATTGTTTGGCTCTAAGTTCTATCAGTTCCAGCAAGTGAACTCTGGTCGTGACATCTAGCCTCTCATCCTGGCTACCATTTCTAATAGCTACAAAGGCTCTGTCTAACTGGTCTAAATCAGAAAGGAAGATGAATTTAATTGAGAAACTAAAAATGACAACTGAAGCCTCGGCTGAAATAACGTTGTATCAACACATATTTTGTTTCCATAGACTTAAATGTATATGAGTTTCTATTTTAACTGTTTCTCTATTCCGCGGAAGCGCTGCGATCGAAAATTTAAAAAGTGATTTCGGAATGAAATGTCAAAATAATCGAGGTTATTTATTTCGCATCTATCTCAAAATCTAATCTAGCATTTTTTGAAGGATAAGATTAGAAAATTACATTCGTTTAAGAGTGTCAACAACAAATTTCAATTCATAAAAATAAAAAGTTAGATTCAGGGGTCTTCACAATCCACAGGTGTACCGTGACCCAGGATCGCTCGGCCTTTTTCAAGATCTAATCATTTTTTTCGATGGGAAACTTAGGAAATTTATGACTCCTTTTAAAAAAAATCCCAGTTGGAAGGGCTCGGAGAAGGTTTTTTTTTCTGTTTATCTTGACAGAGCTTGAAATAAAAAGTATTTTATTTAAAGTATTTGAACTAAGCAATTGCCGACATTTGTTCACAAATAAATGTTTTCGACATTATTAATACTAAATAATAATAAAAAGAAGTGGTCAAAAATAAATGAAAGGCGTTCACAATTTAAGAGTTTTTTTTTCAAATCGAGAATCTGTAAATAAAATTATTTCAGAATAAAATTTTGAAAATAGAACAAATTAATAACTTTAAAAATTGATACATTAAATAAAAAACGTAAATATAACAACCAAGAAGTTTAAAATTCTACTACAAGACAAACATTCAACAAAACACAGGAATTTTCAAATAAATAGTTGAATTTTCAACTGAAGAAGATAAACTTTCAACCAAACGTTAAATAGAATAATTTTTGATTAAAAATTAATTTTCAACAAAAAAGAAATTCATTGTAATTTGTGTTCAAGTCTTTGTGGTCAAGTTGTCAAGGTCTTGCAGGTCTCCTTTTTTACCATAAATAAACAAATTGTTAAATTTTAGGGAACCTTTGGAAACAATTTTTCGTCTGAAATCCTTGCAATTTTTTGAAATCTTGAAACTTCTGTGCAATGTTTTGTAGAGTTAAAACCTTTTGAATTAGTTTAAGATCTTTGAAATATTTTCGAAATCTCGTATTCATTTCAAATCATTCAAAATATTTGAAATCTGGTGTACTGTACCCTTTTTGAAATCTTTATGAAATTTTTATGAAATCTGAAATATTTGTGAGATCCTTTGTTACCTTTAAAACAATTAAAATACCCTTTTTAAAATCTTTGCAATCTTTTGAAATGTTCGAAATACGAAAATTTTAAAAATTGGTTTAAAAGTAATTCTTTTTGGTTGAAAATTCAACTATTTTTTATTTAAACCCTGACTTGTAGCAACCCTAAACACGAAACAAATTATTTTCAAACAATTGAGAATGAAAACTAGCTGGTGTCCATTTTTTTCCGTCCTCCCTGCTTTAAAAACATTGTTTTTAATGCTTTCAAATCTTTAAATTATATCCGAAAGTATATCTCATAAGGACCACAAACTACTCTAATGCTTTCAGAATTTTCATTTTTGAATCCTTTCGCAGAAAACGTTTTATGTTTGTCTTTTAAAACTTAACTTTTGGTTTTTACCTAATTGTCATTCTCAGTATTTCAGTTGAAATGTTTATTATGCACATTATATGATACAATTGTTAAGTTTATAAAGATAAAATTGTAAATTGGAACCGTTTTGAATTGGATAAAAGTTTGGCAATAACGCACCTTTGTAGATTGCTTCCAGCTGGTGAGAATAGAGCTTCAAATGATTACACATCGTAATCACATTGGTTTGCAGCATTCGATCGTAGTAACCATTGCTTAAATGCATGGCCACATTATCGATTAAGGACACTATGTCCTCAACTGTTAAAAAAATGGTTTAATATATTAACATTTTATTTAAATACTCCTACTGTTTTCTAATTAATTCACTAAATTGAGAAAGAGATTAGGAAATTTTTTATTGGCTCAATAAAAAATTCACTGATAAAAAAATGCATTTTTTTCTTTTGTAATCACAATTGTGATCAAGGCGATCTTATATCTTATTTGAAAAATTGAAACAATGTTTTTGATTTCTTTCCCGGAAGTATGACTCGAAATTTGCAAAACATTTTTGTTGCAAGTATCAAATGCGGAGTAAGTCAATTATGAGATCGGGAAAATTTTAGGGCAAAATTAATTATTCACAAATATTTAAGTTGATTGTATAAACGAAAAAAATATACTTGTCGAAATCCGTCCGTCGACGGTCGATTGACGCTGTGTCAGCTTCAGCGGCCGAGGTTTTTCTAGTTTTTTAATGTTTCTTGCTGTTGGCCTTAGCGTGGTTGCCATTTTTTATCCTAGAAAAAAAAAACTATATTACATATAAAGAATGTTCATAATAAGAACGTCATTCACTTAGTGAATTTTAAGATAAAACTAGATTTCCAGAATCTCTCAAAATTAGTCGCCATCTATAATTAGATACTTTGCTTTTGATCTAAATATTAAGTTACTTTAATTTTTTGTTTAATTTAGTACATTATTGCACAAATTTTTGTTTTTAACGACAAATTGAAATGCCATAATAATTTCCCAAATGATAATGCAAACAAAACGGACGAGTCTTTCTTTTTAAATTGACTTATGATTCCTGAATAAATTAATGAAGAGTACGCATTTTACATGAAAAATTCATTTAAAAATCTAAACACAAGTAATTTTTTTTTAAATTTCACCGTACGTATAAAAAAAATTAGTGCGGAAACAACAGATTTTTTAATCTGCCTTGTTACAATATCTTGACCAATTTTGAATTGAATCAGAACCCACTTTTTAAATAAAAAACAAATAAATGTCTAGACATTCATTTTTCCAGAGTAACGATTTTATAGAAAAAACGACAATATCGCCATAAAAACATTTGATAAATTCTGGTATTTGCAACAAGAAACCAGAGAAACTAAACAGGACCCTTTCTCAATATGATTCTAAAATTTTTATTACTCTCGGGTAATAAAACTCCTAGGCACTTTTCTCTGCACTCTTTCATTTTTAAGAAATGAAAATATGAAAATTGGTTCACAGTTTCTATGTATTCTTTTAAAAGCTGGTCTTTTAAAACATGCTAGAATTGCTAAACAGTTTCATTCATAGAAAAAATAAAATTAGGAGCCTTAAAAAATATCTGAGGTAATTATAAAATTATCTATTCACTGATTTAATATTACAAAATACTACTAATTATAAATCTATAGATTCTTTTTTGGATTGAAACAATTAATTCTTTTATTTGTTTTGTGAAATACTTAACAAAACAAAAAGACGAATTTTCAACAAAAGACTTCAATTTCGAACGATAAAAGTTAAGTTTTCAAGCTAAAAAATCGAATATTGTCAATAAAAATTGATCTCTAAAACGGAAAGGATGAATGTGTAATACAAAAGATCAATTTTCAGGCAACAAAATTATTTTTTAACCAAACAGTTGCATTTACTAACAAATCAAATATATGAAGACAAACTTGAATTTTTAACGAAAAAGTTCAATGTTATACCTAGAACGATGGTTTTTGAAACAAAAAAGATAACTTTTCCACAAAAAAGATAAATTATAATTTATGCCAAGAAAGATTTATAAGTTAAGAAAAGAACAAATATTTTGATCATTTTATCTCCTTATACTTAATTCAGTGCATATTTAGCTCAAATAAGGCTTGAGATTTCTAACTTTTTAATGTCAAAATATTGCATTTTCAAAAAGATACAGAAATTTTTAAACAGTTGAATTTTCAGGAAAAAGATCAATTTTCGATCAAAATAAGAGTTTTTTTGTAACAAAATACGTGAATTCTCAATTAAATAGTTGAATTTTGATCTAAAAAGATAAATTGTAAACTAAAATGATAATAGTTCAATGTTAAGGATAATATGTAATAATCAACCAGAGAAAAACTTTCATCCAAGAAGATAAGTGTCTGCCAAAAAAGAAGAATTTTCAACCAAATATATGAATTGTCAACTAAATAGATACATTGTCAACTAAAATAATATATATGCTATCAGAATAGATTGATTTTCAGTTTAAAAAAAAGGATTTTTAAAAGAATTGTTTTATTTTCAAACAAAGCGATCAATCTTTTACAGGAATTCTCAACCTAAAAGTTGAGTTTTCAACTAAAATGACAAATCTTTAACTGTAATAGGCAAACAATCCACCAAAAAAATAAATTTTCATCTAAGAAGATTGATTTCTACTAAAAAAAAAGAATTTGTAACAAAATACATGAATTTTCAACTGAAAAATATAAATTGTAAGCTA